>NC_089825.1:92770978-92998478 GCF_035046505.1 Tiliqua scincoides
ATGACGGACCACCTTCATTGGCATGGACTGTATTTCCACCCCCACACCAAAATCTGCACGTGGCTCTCCCTCCTCTTGCTGGTCCAGGGAGCATCTCCTGTGGGGGTGCTAGTTCCATAGGTTTGGTACTGAAGGGTGGGGGGGGGGCGAAGAAGGCCAGGAATCCCAAATGGGAAAGGAAGGGTGACAGAGAGGGTGCCAATCCTCCCCATGTTACCAGGCGCTGCCTTGTTTCCTGCCTGAATATTTTATGCCCTTTTACCAGTTCAATCCCATTTGCAGCCTCATCAATAGTAATGAAGTTTCCCCCTCCTCTCCCTCTCTTCCCCCCCCTTCCTCAGCCCTTTGGTCTGCTTTGCCAACTTGCTCGTTATGGGGCAGACAAGGGCTCGGCTGGCTGCCAGCCAGGCCAAACCCCACAGGAACCCAAAGCTGAGAGAGAAAGAGAGAGAGCGCAAGCCAGAAGCGGAGGTGGGGGGGCATGACAGGGCATGGATTGTTTGAAAGCAGGAAGGGATGACTGATGAAGAAGCAAGAGAGGGGAAGAGCTTGTCTCTCAGTGGTAAGGGGTGGTGGCAGGGCCAGCCCATCCATGAAGCCAAGGAGGTGATTGCCTCAGGCAGCAGATTGGTAGGGGCTCTCACCTCGCAGACCCCCTCACCAATCTGCTTCCACTGTTCCTCCTTCTCCTTCCACTCCCTGTATTGGACAAAGAAGAGGGGGACAGAGTGGAGGAGGAAATGTGGAGGGGAGGAGGTGGCTGAGCTGGAGCAGAGCAGGAGAGTGGGAAGAGGAGAGACTGGCACATCATCAGGTGAGGGGGGGAGAGGAGCATTGGGCATGCCACTTCAGGCATCCATCAGGAGGGCTGGCCCTGGGTGAAGGGCAGGGAGCACAGCCTTGATTTAGACTGCGCCCATGAGATTGGCATTCCCTCACCTGCCACCCCTGAGGGCACCAGTTCAAGATTCCACAGGAGTCTCCACTTTCGACAACAACACTTGGGCCATATCACTGAGATGTTTCCATTAAGAAGTCCTGTGCTGAGCGAGGCAAGTGTCCCCTGGCAAGGCCTCTGTGACGACCTGGTCCACACGAGCAAGTCCAGCAATGAGCGAGAAAACCATTTTGCACAGATGGACACGTACCAGCCTAGAGAGCTCACAACGTAACTACAGCGTCCTTCTCCGGGTTTGCTAATATAAAAAGACTGCCCTGTGTCTCTTTACTCCTGTACTCTCTGCCTTGCAAAAGACCTGTGTGTTCTTTTCAATTCCTGCTGGAGAAGGATCTGAGAAGCTGTGAAGGTTTCACATTTTCCACAATGGAATGACAGCCATGCCTGTTTCTTTGTCCCAGTGGCCCTCAGAGCAAAGTGAAATCTGTCTTGCACCTAGCCACAGATAATCTAATTAAGCCAACATAAAGTCTCCTACACTCCATTTCAAGGCTATTATAAACTGCACATTTGGCTTCTTTTTTTTCCTTTTTATGTTCTGTTCAACTTTGTCTCTCCCCAGCCGTTTTGCTGAACACCGAGCCTAAGGAAGCATTCTGGAGAATTTAGAAGCTGACTGACCTTCTTTCAGATATATAAGGTCAGAGGTGTAACTAGGGTGCAGCCTAAGGGGCAACTGCCCTGGTTGCAACACCAAGGGGGGGCCATGACTGCCCCCAGGTTCTGCCCTGGTTATGGGAGATGCTGGTGGCTTCATGCCCTGTTCCTTCTCCTTCAAGGGAAGCTTCCACAGGAAAAGGAATGAACGGGGCGCCAAACCGCCACAGCTATTGCTCTCTCCTCCAAGGAGAACCCAAAAGTGACATCATGTGACACCATGAAGTCACTACCCCAGGTACTGGGGCAGTGTGTTACACATCCATATAAGATGGTCCTAATAGGATATTCCCTGATGGGTTATTGCCTAATAGGGCTCATATTTCCTAATAGGGCTATTATGCTATTAAACTGGCCTATTGGCCTATAGCATTGGCCTATTCTTAAGAATAACAACAGCTCACTGGTTGAACACAAGCTTTGCACACAGAACCTTATGGGTTCACAATCTCCAGTTGTCAAGGATCTATAGTACGAGCTCCTGAAAACATCCCTGGCCTGAGACCTGCTACCAGTCAGAGTGGACCATTTCAAACCAAATGGACCAATGGTCAAACCCAGCAAGGAGCAGCTTCGTGTGCTCACTTTTAGGGCTGTCACCTTTAAATTCTACAGGTGAGGATTTCCTAACACAACAGTACACCAGAAGGGAATGCTCCACCCATCCTGCCACAGAGAAGTTCCAAATGCTTCGTTCAAGACACCAACAACCCGGCCCCCCCCAAAAAAGTTCCAAAGCGCCCTGCCAAAAAACCCCAGTATTGCTAGAATGAAGAGCAATCACTGCCAGAGGACATTTTCAGCACTCGTATCTTTACTGATCTCCAATCAAAATCACCAGCATGACCAAACACAGGCCTATGCGCATTTTGTTGTCTTAAAAGTCACCCCTGTTCTCATGTATATTTGGGGCACTGAATCAAAAAATGGCATCAGTTTTGCCTGATTGGCTTTACTTTTGGGGTATGGCAAAGCCACCTCAAATTTCGATTCAAGTGGTTTTCTCATGAAGAAGCCATGGAGTTGGCTTCCTCACAAGGAAGCTGCTTGAATCTGCATATAAGGTGGCTATGCCACACCCCCAAAACTAGAGCCAATCAGGCAAAACGATGCCATTTTTGGATTCAGTACCCCCCAAAATATCCTAAATTCTTTCAAACATCCTTAGTAGTGTAACTAAAAACAAGGGTGGCGGGTTTTTTTTTTGGGGGGGGGGGTGTACACCTGTGGAATCAGTGCAAGGAAGATGTATGTGGACCTAGGACCCTCTCCCAGACTTCATGGCCAAGTCAGGGTTGAAGTCTATCTGGGTCACCCAGCCCTTTCCACCACTGCAACATACAGGTAGTGGAAGAGCAAAAGCCTGTGGGCTGGACAGCAGCCAGAATATTGTCCGCCAGAATCTAAATTCCTCCTCCCTTCCTCCCCTCCCCACATTCTTAAACCGCATCTTGATTTTAAAGAAGAAGAAAACCAAACAGCATCAGATTTCACAGTTCCAGGAACCAAGTGAGAAATTAATACTTGGTATTTATAGAGCACAGTTTTTAGCCCTCAATATGTCATACATCCATATTCTCACTCATCTTTACGACAGCCTTGTAAGGGAGGCCAGGGTGTGAGAAACTGCCAAGAGGGCTTGGTACCAGTTCTGTTCTTAAGAATGAGCCACACAGAAACACTGGGATATTCTTCTCTTTAGAGACAAGCCTATACGTACCATGAGCCTTCCTCAGTTTAATTTCTCTGCCTGAGCCAAGGTGGAGGATACAGCTAGCCTGTGCAACCTGTCCACCAAGGCCTTACCCCTCCCTATTTGTCTTCAGAAAGGGAGAAACCCCTCCCACCAGCAACCAAGAAATTTTAAACATTAGAAAGGATTAGAAAAGATCAAACATACACAATAAAAACATATCAAACAAGGGAACCGATTAACTATCATAACGTGCCCCCAAAGGATGTTTGGAAATTTCAACTGGTACTGACTGCAGGAACTAGGGGTGCCATCTGGCACTCGTGGGTTGGGCCACATTTACTCCATTGCTTTTTGATCTGCATCAGTTAGCCAGGACTGGGCCAAGACCTCCTGATGTGGCATACCAAGTGCGAATCCCCTTACCCAATGATGTATCAGTCCTCCCACTCCTCCCACTCGCCTTTATTCTATTAGAGGAGAAGAAGTGGGGGCAAGTAGATAGACAGAGATGGGCACCTTCTAGCAACCTGCTGCCTGAGGTGACTGCTTCAGTTGGCCTCATGGATGGGCACTGGCGATGTGCTTCTCTGCACAATTCAGAGTGTTGGTCACTACCCTATGTGACCTGGGACCGTAAAGAAGGATCACCAACTCACCCACTCTGTTTGTAATCAAGGTCTTGTTCCAAATCTCATTATCCATATTGGTAAGGACAGGGCCAGCTGCATTTTTCTGTGGACCCTGTGGCAAAGCCTAGCACTGGACCCCATGTCTGCCCCCTAATCATGCACTGGGCACTATATCAGGGCTAAAGTCATGTGGGTCCTGTGATGGACACAGACCCCTTGGCTCATGCCCAACCTGCCTAATTTCTGAGTAGGGATGCAGGGCAGAGCCTTCTCAGTGGTGGCACTTAGATCATGGTTTGCCTGAGCCTTATGCTGCCAGTTTTTAAGTGTACATAACCCCCATAAAACACACACTATTTTGCTTGGCTTTTTATTGATTTATGCCAGTGTTCCTCAGATTGTGGGTTGGCACCCACTAGGTGGGCCACAAGTCAATTTCAGGTGGGTCCCTATTCATTTCAATTTTTTTTTTTAACATATGACACTTGAGGCTACCATGGTATGTGACTGCATTTGGGGAATATTATAGATCTATACTTTTAACAGGCTATTGTGTATATGCTTTTAACAATGATAGTTAATGGAACTTACTCCTGGGTAAGTGTGGAAAGGAATATAGCCCAGGATTGCTACAAATTTTCCTGCTTGATGATGTAACCTCCAGCAATGACATCACTTCTAGGTTAATGACATCACTGCCAGTGGGTACCAACAGACTGTCATCATAGTAAGTGGGTCCCAGCACGAAAAAGTTTGAGAACCACTGATTTATGCTGTCTTGTCCTTGGGCACCTTTGCTGTGGCTTAAAATGCTCTGTATTTTCATCTTAAATTATTTCTCCTCCGTCGCGTCTGTCATTTCTTTAGCTTTATTATACAGCACAAAAAATTCTATTTATCATTATATTTTGTTGTACATAAAAACACAATATGTTCATTACATTTCAAAGCAATAAAAAATGCTAGCTGCTTTGATGTCCCTTCAATGGGACAAAAAAGCAGAATATAAATAGGATGAATGAATGAAATCAGCTAAAGCAGTGTTTCTCAGTGGGTCGGGACCCACTAGGTGGGTCGCAAGCCAATTTCAGGTGGGTCCCCATCCATTTCAATATTTTATTTTTAATATATTAGACTTACATGATACCATGGAATGTGACTGAATTTGAGGAAATGTTACAGAACCTGCACTTTTAACAAGCTACTATGTATACTCTTTTCACAATGATAGTCAATGGAACTTACTCCTGGGTAAGTGTGGGTTGGATTGCAGCCTAGGATTGTTAAACATTTTCCTGCTTCATGATGTCACTTCTGATCATGACATCACTTCCAGTGGCTCCTGACAGATTCTCATTCTAACAAGTGAGTCCCCGTGCTAAATGCATGAGAACCACTGAGCTAAAGTAAACAAATCACTACCATGTCACCCATTCCTCCAGACCTCAAACAATACATGAAACCTGCTATGTCTGCATTATGGCAATGGGATAGAGATGACAGGACTTGGTGCAACTCCCTTAGGAGAACATTTCACAACTGGAACACCATGACGGAGAAAGCCCTACCTGCATAGCAATCCCCCATGTCTGAGATGAGGCCAGGGGGGTAGGACAACAAGGAGAAGGGCCTTCCCTGTTGATCTATGTCAGTGTTCTTCGACCTTGGGATTGGGACCCCAAGGGGGTCGTGAAGCCTCAGTTGTGGGGTCGCAGCAACTTACAGTAATGAAAAAGGTTGAAGACCACTAGACTAAAGCACCACCAGCTAAAGGGGGAGGCATCTGTTGTAGCCCTTCAGGTACCAGGAGATTGTATCCCAGTCCTGCTCAGCTTCTCAGCAATTGGGCTAAAATAGCTTTCAGTGGTGCCTGGCTTCATGGTAACTTTTTCTGCTCTCCCTAATAAGAATATTTGGTTACAGTGAACAGTGCCAGGAGGGTGTTACAGGGGTGGGGAGTGGGAGGTTGTAGGGGTGGGTTGGGTGGATCGAGTTCTGGGGAGTGGGGGTGAGATCGACAGTTGAGTCATCCTTTATATATTAGGGTTGTGGCACAAAAAGGTTGGAAGACCACTGCTCTAGCCCAGACATTTGTTCCCATACCTTGGGGTTGCATTGTGGCTGCACCCGTGCTGGAAAGTTGGATAGGATTGGGCCTTAAGTCCTTGTAGGATTTAAGCATCTTAAAAGGTCAAAATCACATACAGGATAGCGCTATAAGATGGTACCTGACACCAATCCGGTTGAATAATCCTTCAGACCAACAGGCTCAAAGGCAGGAAAGCATGGTGCAAATCAAGCAGCCTTCCTACATTTATGGAGGAAATGCAACCAGATCCAAACTGCCTGGGTCCCAGATTTTGCAGGTTATCTCACAAATTATCAGGCGTGATCTTGTCCCTGATCCAGTTTTGCAGAACTGCCTTGATGATAATAATCAGCAGCCAACCGTCTCGATGACGGATTTGTCAACTCATTTACTGACAGCCAAAACCGTGGCCGTCTGAGACGCTGGAGATCCGCAGCTTAGCCGACAATCTCAGAATGGTTAATTAAGGGCTCTCGAGACCGCTGAAGCAGACAAGCTGAAGGATGGTGTTCGGCAGAAGAATGGTGATCATTCCCCAGCTTTTCTAATGGGAGAAATGGACTCTGCTCCTGATTGATTGGAACAACACAAATGTAATTTCATTGCTTCGGAATGAAGTACCTTTTCTGATCGGGTCTGTGCATAATCATCCTATTTAATCATAACAAAAGCAAACCCACCCACCTCCCCACTAACTGGGAGATGCCAGTTAAGTGGCAGTCTTCCTATATTTAGCAAGGGGACAGAACCATCTTTTTATTGCCTTTCTTGGGTAAACTGTTTTATGATTCTTAAAAAAAATGTTATTTATATACTACTTTTCAACACTTTAGGAAGAACAATGATGATAATAATAAAGATCAAAGCTATATGCACTGCCCAGTTGTGTTCCCAGTCTGCACTACAACACCTGTGCCGCAGGGCTTTTTGGCAGCAGGCTTGCCCTAGAGCAGAAATATTCAACCTTTACAGATCGTCCTTCAATTCCAGTCTGCTCCATGGGATCCATTTTCTTTTCTTTCTTGCTTCTCCCTCATCTTTCTCTTTCCTCTTTTAAAAAGGTAATCATGAGGAAACGGACACCTGCGCTTCCTCACAAGAAAGCTGCTTGAATCTGCACAGAAGGTGGCTATGCCATACCCCCAAAACTAGAGCCAAGCACCTCAAATATATCCCAAGTTAATTTAAACATCCTTGACAACCAAAAAAAAAGTGTTGTGCTTTTTTTTTTTTGTAGGCATGTGTGATCTTCTTGCCAATAGCCACGACTACACCATGCTGATTCTCTATAAGGCCATTTACACACCTACCACAGGGGCAACTGTTCATTAGAAGGAGGGAGAATGAATACATGTTCTAAGCCAATCCAGTCAATTCAGAGTGAGAGCAAGAACTTTTGTCTTGTGTGGCCCTCACTTGGGATGGGCTGGAAAACACATGTGTTGCGACAGGGGAGTACAGCTGTGACCATAGCCGTCTCTTTCATGGCAGGCTGGGAGCCCCTTACTCCAAGGTGGTGGTCGCTTCTGGTTGCCTGAACACAAGGCTGCAATGCCTGTCGGACTGTTTTGTCTCAGCCCTGTGCACAGGCTCCCAGCCTCTAAAAATAGACACAGCTCAGTCCTTAACCTTGCTAAGCCAAAACATTGCCCCAATAGCTCATTGAGGCTGTTGGAGCCTTCAAGAGGCCTAAACTGCCTTCAATACTTTGGTGTCACTGTGCTTGTGAATCTGTCCCTTCTCTCCTCTTTCTTCTCTCTTCCCACTCACCCACATCACAGTTTTCAGTAGGAACCTCCACAGAGGCATGCAGCTCCTCTCCACTACTCAGAAAATCACCAGCTGATTTCTTGGAGCTCAGGCACAAAATCATGATCGATGACAATTGCATTCCACCAGGAGAATATTCAGGACTTTTGAGGTGTGGGGGGGGGGGGGGAGAAGAGAGGGGAACTGGCTACAGGTCTGGATTGGGGGCAGTGAGAAGAACAGCCATGGCAGGTGGGGTGTGTGGGGAAGCACAGGTTGGAGAGGAAGTGGGGGAGGGGAATAAACTGCCTTGCACCTGACTGCCCTAATTAGCCACCCGCTTCATGAATAACAAATCCAGCTAAAAATATGCAGAGGGGAAGAAAATGTCTATTTGTGCCTCTTTGAAAGAAAGAGCTGGAGCTCAAGGCGAGAGCGGGTGGAGGGGGGGATGGGAGCTGGGAGAAGCCAACAGGTTGGTGGGCGGACGGATGCTAGAGAAGGGGAGAAGGCGACCTTCATGTTTGCTGTCCTCTTGGCTCTCCACTCTGTTGTCCTCCACTCTGTTGTGCCATCTCTATATTGGCACTCTCAGAGTGTCTCCCTGGCTCCCTTCCCCACAAATCACCTCCATTCCTGTCAGGCCCACCCAATTTCTCCACTGGGTCCTTTCTGCTTCCCACCCAAGAGTTTTTACATACACTGTTCACTGTTGCTTCTCCAGCACTTTTTAAGCATGCAAAGCACTTCTCTGATTCAACTGTTGAGCAACTCTACCAGACGAGTCCGCCTCGGGGCCAAACTGCATGTGATACAGGAAATCCTATGATCTTTCAACTCTTCTTTTAACTTTAAAACAATTGTGGGGACCCCAAATTTGATTAGAACAGTGGTACTGGGCACATGTCTGTGTGTGTTCGGGGGGGGGGGGGCTGTTGAAGGTTCCTAACCTCAATCATTCCCAGTTTCCCTTCCCTGTAGCCCACTGGAGGAAAATACAGCTTCCCACAGCTTTGACACAGCCATGGGGATCAGTTAGATTGGGGAAAATGACAGGAGTGGGGAAAAGGAGAGGGGCTGATAGACTCAGGTTTTGAGACTCCTTTCTGAAAGTTCCAGATCACCAACCCCAGATTTAGCAGCTGAGAACCCATCCTCCTTTTCAACCACTTGGGATGGGTTCCAGGAGCTTATTTTTAGCTGCCAACTCGATTAGAAGAGCATGGCTTTTGGGTTACACAAGATGCTATTGGTAGCAATGAGCTTGTGAGGTGTGGGTTCATGTGCTTCATTTAGCAGGCTGGAGGGGGGGGTGTAGCAGAGGCCTGAACTTAGGGTCAAACAACACCCTAAGTTGTAATGAATCTGTCATCTAAAAATGGGGTGAAAGCTGGAAATATATCTTTTTGTTAATAAGCAGGCATAGGGTGGTGACATTGGACTGGGGAAGGGTGAACCCACCTTTCCCCATGCATTGTAGTCCTATTTGGAATCCCCCCCCACAACTGTTTTTTTGCAACTTTTACAGCAACACTGTAACCAATGCACAGTCGTTCCAGAGCTATCTCCCACCCAGTCAGTTCACCCTTAGCAGCAGGTGACAGCTCATGACTACATCAGTGGCCTCCAAACTCTGGCCCATGGGCCAGATCCAGGGTAACATAAAAAGCCCTGTAGCCTGCTATCTTCACAGCTTGACTGCTGCAGAAGTAAGGTTCTTGGGACCTATACTGGGTTGCTTTCATTAGGAATCCTGGTTGAGCTGCACCCGGCGGAAGCAGGAGATATTGCAAGACAGAACTGAACAGGACCAGGCAATTTTATTCTATCATCCCTGAACCAAGAGAACGCACTCATATTTTTACAACAAAGATTCTTCCGCCATCTGCTTGTTGACACATCACCGTTGCTATTAAGCAGAGTTACACTCTACACAACTGGGCTGACCAATGGGTTTGCTGGACTGTATGGGTGTCAACTAGCAGCTCCCTGAAGGGGCTGCTGGGTCTTAACCAAATGGATGTGAACACAGAAAATGTGTCAAAAATAGCATGTGGTATAGTCCTTTCCGGATGAACCACTTCAGACTGCAGGCTGGAAATTGAATGTTTGAATGGTTTTGCATGTGAACATTGTTTGTTACTATTATGAGATATACTTTAAAAAGTAAGGCAATTCAAGATTCTCAGGGGTTCTTTGATAATTTACACACACATAGGATACACAGTCCTCATAATAACCTAAGTAGTTTGTAATTGGACTGGCTGCTCTCCATGATGATAGTATCCTCCCAATGAAAAGCTATGTTAAAGGTTGATTCTTCCATGAAGGCTAGCCTCCATTCTCCTCTTCCTCCTCCTGCTCCCTGGATTTGAAAGGGAAGAGGAGAATGAAGCAAAGAGGAAGATGAGGGGGGGTGGGACATAGCAGAAGCACTCTCCTCCACACTTCCTCTTCCAGTCCAGTCTTCTCTTTTATTTTGAAACCAGGGAGTGGGAGAAGGTAAGGGAGGGCCATGTCCGACATACTGCCATAGGCGATAGGAGTCTTGGGCTAGCCTTAACTGCATTGGGTTGGCTCAAGTTAAATCTTTGATTTATTGCAAGGGTGCCCAAACCCCGGCCCTGGGGCCACTTGCGGCCCTCAAGGCCTCTCAATGTGGCCCTCAGGGAGCCCCTAGTCTCCAATGAGCATCTGGTCCTCCAGAGATTTGTTGGAGCCTGCACTGGCCCGACGCAACTGCTCTCAGCGTGAGGGCGACTGTTTGACCTCTCGCGTGAGCTGTGGGATGAGGGCTCCCTCCACTGCTTGCTGTTTCACATCTGTGATGCAGTAGCAGCAGCAAAGGAAAGGCTGGCCTGTTTTGTGCAAGACCTTTTATAGGCCTTGAGCTATTGCAAGACCTTCATTCATTCATATAAGTTCATCTTTAATATATTCATTTATGTAAACTTATGTAAATTTATTCAAATTTTAAATGTAAATTAATTCTTTTTTTCCCCCGGCCCCCAACATAGTGTCAGAGAGATGATGTGGCCCTCCTGCCAAAAACTTTGGACACCCCTGATTTATTGGGTTCAAGCATTAGGTTAAGACAAGCCTCCACTTAATATTATCAGAGCATTCTGGGCATGACAAGGGGCAAGGGGTTGGGAAACAAAAGTGTACTGTGAATCCCCCTCCTGACTTGGGCCTATTCACAGCCCAACTCAACTACTGTTTCTAAACCATTTATTTTTACAAATGTGTTTCCTTCTTCAGAACAGCAACGACATCATGTAGCCCAGCAGACTGGGTTACATGGTGATTTCATGGAGGACAAATCAAGTGAGGCCACTACTCATTTGAAGATCCTGTGGTCCTGCCTGCCTGCCCCTCTTTTAAGCTCCTCCAAAATTGGCAAAAGTTGTGCATTTTCATCAGAGGTGAAGATGCTTGCAAGAAGCACCCTTCCCCCATGCTGGCTCAGCCCTCGTTCCTGAAATATTGAGATGGTTGGGCTGAATTGCTGCATGAACCAATTTAATCGATGGACTGGGCTGACTGCACTGGGTAAAAATGCTGAGTCGCTGGACTGACAAATTAAGCTGACAAACTTCCACAAGGTGGAGTTCAATCATTTAGTGCTTAGTTGGGTCTGGGTGGCCTCACTTGTTCGACTCTGCATCTTTGGATGGAATCCCATTGGAGGAGATCCGCTTGCCCCCTCCCGCCCACATCATAATCCCCCCCCCACTCACCGAAGTGGCTTCTATGATCTCTCTCCAAAGGGGCGCGTCGCTGTCCCGCTCAGCAAGCTCCAGCAGGTTGTCCAGCACGACTTGGCCGATGAGGTCATGACGGGAGAAGCGGTCAAAATCGTAGACGCTGAAGTGCAGCTTGCGGGACGGCAGTTCGGCAAAGGGGACGTTGAAGTTAAAAGTCTCGTTGAAAACAGGGTTCAGCGTCTTGCGATGCACTTTTGTCTGGAACTTCTTCTTCCGGTCAGGCAGCAAGTACATTTTCACGTAGGGATCTGAGAAACCATTGGCATCTTTGGCAGCCAGATCCAAGGCCCGGAGAATCCTCACCACCAGCTGCTCCGTGCCGTAGGCATAGCGGAGGGAGAAGCTCAGCCGCCCACAGCTCGGGGCCTCTCCTTTCTTGGAGTCCGACTCGCCTGAGCGCTGTTTGTACAACTCTGGCTTGATTTGGCCAATGCTGGTCACTTGTTCCACCTTCTCCTCCCCTCCGTGGACCCCAGCATCCGGGCTGATTAACTGCTGGGTCACAGGACGTGGCAGTGTATTGTACCTGCAGAAGGTAGAGGAATTTTAAAACCAGTGGGCTGTGCATTAGACAGCCCCATCGCAAGGGGGCCTCTGACGTACCCGGAACAAAAGTTAAGCCCAAAGAGCATCTCCACTTTCACGTTCAGGGCAGTTGCAAGAATCTATTTCTTGCTTTCCCCCCATCCCTCTTTTTCTGTTCTAAAACAGAAAGACAGATAACAGCATGGCTAACCCACCGTCACAAAGACAAAACCACCACCACGTAAAAAAAGAGGGGGGGGAACTGCAAGAGCAAAAATGTAAAAATCTAACAATCAGCAAAAAAAGTCTATCTCCAAAAGCAGTTGCTGGGGGGGGGGGCTGTTATCTTTGTGACCTCCTTGTGGGTTTTTCAGAGGCATCAGGAGGGCCATGATACACTGTGAGATACACAGACTTGATGTGCCTTTGGCCTGATCCTGATCCAGCAGGGCTCTTATGTTCTTAAGACTGCAATCCTAGACACGCTTTCCTGGGTATAACGCCACTGAACACAATAGGACTTTTCTGAAGACACGCGTAGGATTGCATTGTAAGTTTACATTCATTTATTACACACCTGTTGATAGACTAAAGCACATCTTCAGGTAGGAAGGGGCAAGAGCCGACTCTATCTCTAATCTGTCTCTCAACCTCACTTACCTCACAGGGTTGTGGCAAGGACAAAAGGGGGGGAGGAACTATGTACACCACCCTGAGCTCCTTGGAGGAAGGGTGGTATACAAATATTGATACAATGGCCGGACTCAGCAGACAGCAGCTTCCCAGGTTCATAAACATCCAAGGACAATAGCTCCTGCACCGCTCATGCACCCAGTGTCCATCCTTACGCACCCATCCTTCCCTTTCATCCACTCACCTAGGGGTGGGTGCCAAGCTTGCTACTTGCTGGTGGGAGTGGGCATTGGGGATATTGCCCTCCTTGGTGCTGGTTTGGCCTTCCACAGGGAGGTCAGGGGAGGTCTGGCTGACCTTGAGGTTGGCCTCGGGGTAGGAATCCATGTCGAGGTAGGACCTCTCAGGCATCTCAGGACCCAATTCCACCCGCTCAGCCAGAAGGTCCCCGAAAGGTGAGTGGTGGAGGTGCGCGTGGAGGAGGTGCTCCTTGCGCGGGGTTTGCGAAGAGGAGCCTTTATCCCGCCAAGGGATCCAGCAAAGCTTCCATGACACAAAGAGGGAGACACCCAGCAACACGATCCCACAGAAGGTCACAATCACCGACAGCAGACTGACCAAAATTTCTGGAGGGGGAAAGGGGAGAACAGAGATACCATCATGGATGGTCAACGGAAGGGCCACATCTGTGGATCGGAATCTTCACCACCTGCCAGTGCTTGAGTCCACTTGCAGCGCCTTTGGCCCCCACTATCTGGGGGAGGATGGAAGAGTTCAGAATCCTGGATCACATCAGCAACTGTCCATGGCCAGAGCATCAAAGGATGTTAAAGGATCTTGGTCTTTACCAATGGTCAGCAGCAATGCCTGCCCTTTGCACTTCCTCAGGGAAAAGGCTGGAACTTTGACTATGCTAACTACTGTTGGGGATCAGAAGAGGTTGCCCCCCTCCATACATACCTATTCTATTGCACAGATTGTAATTGTAAGCTGCTTTGGGAGCCACAGGGTCTATAATAACAACAACACAGGCCTACACACATTTTGCTTTCTTAAAGGTTAGGCCTATTATTGGGTATATTTAGGGTGCTGAATACAAAAGTGGCATTGGTTTTGCCCAACTGGCTCTAGTTTTGGGGGGTATGGCATAGCCACTTTCTATGCTAATTCAAGCAGCTTCCTTGTGAGGAAGCCAAATAGAAGGTGGCTATGCCATACCCCCAAAACTAGAGCCAATCCGGCAAAACCAATGCCATTTTTGGATTCAGTAACCCAAAAATATCCTAAATTTGTTCAAACATCCTTGGTAACTGAAAAAAGGGGGTTGTGGTAGACCTGCGTAGTAGTAATAATAATAATAATAATAATAATAATAATGCTTTGTTATGAAAATCACTATGTGCACGACTTTTACTTGAAAAGCGGTATATATTAAAAATATTCTTGTGTATTAATTCTTTCTTACTTTGACAAAAAATGTGAGAGGGAGATGGGCAAGAAGAGGAAAAGGGTAGGAATATAGTCTCCTATATACCCCTCTGGCAAAGAGGCATGGTCTCCTCTGCCACAACCCTCTTCCATCCATAAATTCTCCAATGACATTTTTAAAAAGTGTATCTTTTTTGCTCCTGTGGGATCCAACTAGCATTACAGTTCCTGACTTGGACCAGTTACCAGGGGACCCATGCACTTTCAGGCTTTTTCACCCCCTACAACAGTGAGGACTAGAAACACAATAAGAGCTCAAATCGCCAGAGCCTGCATAATTTTCCAGATGAAGTAAGACAGCTTCTTCTTCACTATCTGCAGGGCAACAGGCATCACCATCCATTCACCTTTGCTTGCATGCCGACACAGACAGAGGCAACTCATGAACCGAGCGCCGAACTGGTTACAGTGTTCAAAGTGTCTTCAGCTAGTCAGGGGATTGTTTTTACTCCAAGATGGCAGCTACATTGGACACCAATCTGAATGGGAACTGCAGCACTAAGGGGTATTTAATGCTTTGTTGTTTTCCCACCAAAAAACCCCCCTCTGAAACAACTGCTAAAATCCCAATTGCTACAAAGACACTTTAGTTATGTGACATTTTTGGCAGAAAAAATGGCATGGAACTAAAGGGTTAAACTCCCCCTACCCTGCACCACAGTCCTGAATTGGAGCACTGCACAGCTGCTACTTTAGAGTGAAGACATGTTTCTAACTAGCTGAACTGATGCACTTTTATACCAATCCTACCTATTTCCTGCGCTTGCCCCTGCAGCTGGAACACAACTCTTTCTCCTGCAGAGATCCATCCTCTAGATATGGGCCACATCACATACCCCTACTTCCAGGTTCCTCACCTGTGTTGATGGGACCCACATGGCCCGTCAGTTCCTGACACTTCTCGCGTTCCTGGGCAGCACACGTGTTGGAACAGAGCACACGGAGCAGCTCCATGGCTCTGTGGTACCTGTTTTCGTCGTAATCTCCCGACATGATGCCTAAAGAGCAAGCAGAAGAGAGATTGCAATGTATGTCCAGATGAGGTTATGAGGGCCTTTGGACCGGTGTCTTTGGGACAGAGCTAGGTTTGCAATGTAGGTTCACAACCCGTGCTACTTTACACTGTGCCGTGAGTTCCCATTGCCTACTACACCACGCTTATAAGCTGGCTGGCTGCTCCTCGGGACGCAACTGTGTTAGGTGTGCATCCTGTATTCACCCACGCCTCACACGATTTGGGAGCAAGTGTACTGTCTCTAGAGAGGAGTGTACATCATTTGGTTTCTGCAGTCCTCAACCTCTCCCTTTGGTGCTGGTGTGAAAGCAGAAACATTGAGATCCCCACTCTCCATTCCATCTTCCCCATGCCTGCTATGGGGCAAAACTAAGACTGCAATCCTATGCACAATTTCCTGAGAGTAAGCCCCACTGAAGTCAACGGGACTTACTTCTGAGTAGACAAGCACAGGATTGTGCCCTCAGAGACCTGCTGGCCACAGCAGGCGTGGAAGGAAGATGAACCTGAGAAGGGAAGGAGGTCCAGTAGTTCCATCATATCTTGGTGCTTTAGAGCAGGGGTGTCCAACGTTTTTGGCAGGAGGGCCACATCATCTCTCTGACACTGTGTCGGGGGGCCGAATTAATTTACATTTCAAATTTGAATAAATTTGCATAAATGAATATATTAAAGATGAACTTATATGAATGAATGAAGGTCTTGCAATAGCTCAAGGCCTATAAAAGGCTTTGCAGGCAGCCCTCATCCCACAGCTCACTTGAGAGGCCAAGCAGTTGCCCTCATGCTGAGAGCAGTTGCGTCGGGCCAGTGCAGGCTCCAACAAATCTCCGGAGGGCTAGAGGCTCATTGGAGACTAGGGGCTCCCTGAGGGCCGCATAGAGAGGCCTTGAGGGCCGCAAGTGGCCCCAGGGCCAGGGTTTGGGCACCCCTGATTTCTAAATACCAAAGTATCATTTCCCTCTCTGGGCAAAGATCTGGCAACCACTGAAGGTGGTACAGGACTGATGACACAACTGATGCTATATGGAATCAAGTACCTGGCAACCACTGACGGTGGTACAGGATAGATAACCCAACTGATACTACATGGACTCAAGCAGGAGTTACACTCCAACCAGGAGCCAGCAACTAGAAGGGAGGAAGAACAGAGTGGACTGCTTAGGCACTGCCTCTGTTCCTGAGCAACAGAACAATTTGCCACCCAGTAGCACTGGAAAGAGGAAGCCTCTGCCACCAATCTCTGCATGAAATTGCAGATGTTAAGGATAGCCTCTTGGGAGAACCAACCCCCTCCAACCTTTCTTCCCTTCCTGATAGATTTGGGGCCTATTTGGCAAACCAGCTTCTTTCATCTTTTCTAGGGCACCTCTCTCCTTATGCAGGCTAATCTACTGGATATGCAGTGTATAACCTCTGTCCTCCCCACCCTCCTTTTCTACTCCTGCACCCAGGGGTTTTTTAAAGGAAGTGTGGGGACGTGTGGGGAATGCACTCCTGAATGTAAGAATCGCACAGAGCAAGGCAGTGAAGGAGGAGACACCTTTCCTCTAGCCATTCTGACAGACACGCTGAACGCTTGTCAGCCTGCGTTTGGTTTACTCCATGCTGAAGACAACAAGCCAGGCAGGCAAGGGCAGATGGGAGACAAAAAGGTAAGGCAGGTCCATGGAAGCAGCACATACTTGTGGCACAGGCAGAGCACATTTACAGAGCGGCTGCATATACAGTGGGTCATCCTCAGGTTTCATGTTGGCAGATTTGCCAGAGGACCTCCCAGACACGACTGCAAGTGGCTGCCGGTTGCGTCCAGGAGACTGCATGCAACCTCCAGAGGGCCACGCGTAGCCCCCAGGTAAATAATTGTGGCAGTGCACAGCCCCCCCCCCACACCCGCAGATTTCATTATCCACGGAATTTGGTATCTGCAGGGGGTCCTGGAGCAGATCCCCCGTAGATGTCAAGGGCAGAAGGCAGAACCAATGGGAAAGGCTCTTTATTCCTGACCAATCAGTGCATGAAATATCCCATTCTAGAATGTAGGGACCGTGGGTAGGACTAGATCTTATGAGAGAAAGGTGAGTTTTCCAACCTCTTACATATGTTTTCCATTACAATCACATGGGGAGCTTGGGGGGGGGGGGGTTGCATTTAAAGCAAGAATTGGCAGGAAAGAGATTCCTCCCCTCACTTACTGAGTCTGTTCTCTGCACCAGCCCCAGCAGTTTTTAATAAAGAAATGCATGCAGAGAAACTGGAAGTGAACCTAACTGGAGGAAAACTGGGGGGCGGGGTGTGGCATTTGCAAGCAAGAATTAGGGGGCGTAGAAGGCATTAAACACCCTTCCCTCCCACTCACACAAAAACATTGCTTCCCACTTCCTTCTCCTGGTCACTCGGGATGGGACCATTCACTGGCCAAGATCATGCTTACCTCCACCCCAAAAAGTGCTCCAGGAGTAGCAACTGTTGTGTCACCCTGTTTCAGCAAACAGAAAAAAAAGGGACCATGTGGCATCTCAAAGGCTTACAGATTTATTGCGACGAAATGGGGCTTTGGGCCACAAAAGCTTATGCCACAATAAATCTGTTTGGCTTGAAGCTGTCACAGGATTCTCTTTGTGTTTGTGTCAAGCAAGGCCCTCAGCTGAATCCCGTTCAAGTTTTCCCAAGTTCAGGGCACTAGAATATCTGGGGGGGGGGGGGGGAGAGAGATCTGGGCAGTTGCAAAGGAAGCACAAAAAATTTGCTGAGCTGGCTGCCTTTCCCCTGACTCCCTCGTGTACAAGACGTGATGGATCGAGCCAGGAGGTAGAGCTGATAGACCTATGATATCCCAGTGTCATGTGGGTAGCTGTTGATTGATAAAGACAAGAGGAACACCACCCTATGAACATAAACCTGCAAATATTTTGGGCACCAGATTCCCTATTATGAGATCCACACAGCTCTAATTTGGGGGACTGTCTGAACATTTTGGTACTTCTGAACACAGCCATGCAGTTGCTTACGTACATTTTTACATTTTTTTTTTAAGTGGCCTTCCTAGCAGCCTCCAAGGAGGAGGACATGCATATGGATGAGAAACACAAGGGCAGAACTGGGTCATTCACAGCTAAACAAAAGAAGGCAAACAAAGTACTGACATCTCCCTAATCACACATACATGTAGGCAAATCAGTTTGTCCCATGACTTGAGAAGGCATGCAATAAAAGAAACCTTCTGGAGTCCCTACTTTCAATCTTGAGGACTAGAAACGCCTCTGCTCAAAATGAATGTTGGGATTGCTCACCCCCTCTAGTCATTCTCACCTGGTCAGCAACTGGTTCAGGGTATGGCTGTCAGGTTGCTTCTGTATTGCTGAATCCAGGATGCCAACTGGTCCAGGTCAGTGCCAGGCAGTAGGGCAGCAGGATGCCAATGTCAAGTCCCTGGTGATCCCAGTCCGCACGTGAACAGTAGCAGCAGCAAGCTGGAAGCAGGGCACCAAATCTGCCATCCGGGGCACTGCTGGGTCCATGTGTTACAAAGTGGGGGTGGCAAGGTGAGGGCAGTGGCGCCCTCTGCTGGATGCTCAAGGGAACAATGGCTGGAAATGCCCACAGCCAAAAAGGGTCAGTGGTTCTGGCTGGCTTTGCAATGCCTGGAGAAGATGACGGATCCACAAATGACTTTGGGGGGCTTCTTCATAGTGAAAGGGAGACTGTTTTCTAGATCCTCAATGAAGTTGCTTGTCGGAGAATGGTACTGCCACTTTTTCCACCCTCTGCGGTTATGTGGGCAGCTGCATGAGACACAAGGTTGGTTAGATATGGGCTTGTTTGCTCCTTCCGTTGCGCCTATCCTCCCCTCTGACTCACCCTTCTACCCCATCACAGCAGGTGGGCCTCACATTTGCATTGTTCTTTTGCAAACCCAAACCCTGCCTCTTCCCACCTGTCTCGCTCCCCCTAATTTAGCCTCTAAAAACTAGCAAAAAAAGGGATGGAAGCCAGATGCCCTGGAAGGGATCTAATGGTATTAGGGACGCAGAAGAGGCTGGAAACTGGGACCCCTGCTGGGTTCTCTGGGAAAAGCACTCGATCTAGCAGACCACAACCAGGTTTAGGACGAGTCTAGACTCATGGGAAGGTTAAAACTATTTTGACATTCATAACAATGGTGGTGGTGGTTAAAAGCAACCCCTCCCACAGTGTACGATCAAGTGGTCTAGGCTACAGCAGTGTTTTTCAAGATTTTCCTGTGCCGTATCACTTCACGGCACCACCTTTGAATGGTCCACCTTTGAATGGTCCACCTATTCAAAGTACCACCAGACGTAACTGGCAATGACATCATCACCAGTTACTTCTGGGGTTGGAGGCCAGATGTGACGTGACAAACACCAGTAAGAAGCTCACGGTGAAGAGGAGGACTTTTTCAAACATGGAAAAGTATGCTCTGGAGCTCTGCCCACCAACCCAAGCCTCCTACCACTGTTTGTTGCGTCGCATTCCTGGTCCCACTGCTAGGAGGCGGGGTCCAGGGGTCCAGCGAGTACCATACATACACCACCTTAAGTACCACTGGTGATACCCATACCACTGGTTGAGAGACACTGAGCTAGAGAAATGGGGAAGACTTCCAACATCTTGGGTGGGTGGGAGGAATGAGGTAGATCGAAGAATACTGAGAGCCCCTGCCTCTGTGCTCTTTTTTGGTGTCTTGAACAATCACACGGTATGAATTTGATCTCCTACAATAGAAGTCCTTGCTTGGGCCAAACTTTGAGGCTAGGGAGCGATGCAAGCACATATGTTTTGTTTGGGGTGGGAGAGTATATAGGCAACATTTTGCAGGGTTTTGTCTTGCTCCATCCTTTATCTTTGTGGTTTTTGTTATGCATTTTTCTGTAATGCCCAACCATGACCAACCATAGGGCTCTTCTTTTCCCCCAGAAACAGTAAGCCACATGGGGCTAAATGGAGAGGAGATCCAGATTCTCAGGGTTTGCCCCAAATACTGGTGCTGCAGCCTCTTTTGCTGCCATCACTGCATTCCTGCGGGAGACACCAGCCACCGTTCCTGCCCAGAATAACAAGTACCAGTGCTAACTGAGGGCACATTCTCCCCCCCCCCCCCCACTGTCCCAATCTCCCTGTTTTTTCCCCAGGATGAGCCTTCTCTCTCACACTTTAGCTCACCATTCTGCCTTCCTTGACCATGTGCTTGTCTAGTCTGTACTTCTAGGGCAAAATCACCCGCCTCCAAAGGCTGTCACTTTCCTCTTCTCCTGCCTTGGAACTCTGCCCTTACCTCATTCCAGTGTCACTGCCCCCATTACAAACATTTCAGTAAATAGCAAATATACAGTATTTTGACCCGGGGGGGGGGGAGAGAAGCAAGTGTCCTCCCCAAATAAGTAGTCTTTGCCCCCTTCATTATCCCCCCCCCGACAATCTTCCCAGAATAGCTTTGAATCATTCTTTATGAGTACCTCCTCAAGATCAGTGGCACCCTTTCACTTGCTGCCCCCTTGTCCAGGTAGACAAATTCCTCCTAATCTTGTGCCATGCCTAGCTCTTTTAAAAGGCATTTAATAATAAGGCTAATTTTCCTTTCTACCACCCATTTACTCCCACCTCGTGAACACATCTACCACACCTGCTTCTGTTCCGCCCTCCCTGCTGAATGGCTAATTGCCACCCACCTCTTCCGGCATCTTCTGTTACCTCTTCCCACCCCAGTTTGGCTCACAGCATTCCCCCTCCTTTGCTTCACCACTGCAACCCTTCTTGTCTGCTCCGTAGCTCAGCTACAAGGTGGAAGAGACGGGAAAGACTATACAGTATCCTAAAGCCCTCTGGGATGGAAGCAAGTTCAAGCGCCAGAATCTCTCTTTAAAGTAGAATATCCCACAGTGCCCCCTCCCTCAGGGGCAACCTCAGCAGGCCCCCTTCCTCAGGGCAACTTTGAAATCTCCAAGAGATTCAAGGACCAAGAGTGCTTCCAAAGGCATGAAAGTTGGCTTGAGAGGGCACACATTGGAAAGTAAGGCCAAGGCAAAGTGGAAACCTGACCTGGCCCGGGCTGATCGCAGCTCTGAAAAATCCTCTCCCCCTCTCCCCCAGCGTAGGTCAGAGTGCCAGCAGGAGGACCCCATCAATGCCAGGCATCCAGATGCTCCCTGCCACATCATGTTAAGGCATCGAGCACAAATGAGGCAGGAGCCAGCCCTCCCTTCAACCAGCACGCTTAGGAATGACACTGGAAAGAGAGCACACAAGAAAAACGTGTGCAAGCCAGCCAGCTGTCTCCCAGGCCAACGCAGCAGTGTTACAATCCACACAAAATGCACGCGCGCAATTCCTGTGCGTGCAACCCCACACTCGGGCACAAGCAGGCACTTGTTGCCATACAGGCAAGCTTGCATTCCGCACCACCGGGCGCACTGGTTCCGATGCTCAGGCTGTCAAGGAAAGTTGGCAAATGCAGTGGAGATATTTGCAAAGCCGACGTGAGTATTGCAGCGTGGTGCGCGGGCACACACACACTCAACTGGATTGTCACCAATACAACACACAGGCTGGGAGGATGCCAGAGCACCCTTCTGCCACCACCCCAGCACAAAGCTGCTAGGCGAAGAAAAAGAACGTTCACACAATTTGTGTGGGCAGCAGTGCTTAATTTTGTATGATGAGCTGTGCCAGAGCTCAGGGCTGTCGGTTAACCAATGTCCCAGAAGTCCTGCCTTAGGAGCCAGAAGCAGTGCACTGGCAGTGCAAAGCCAGTGAGATGCAGTGGTCAGACTTACCATCAGAGAGACCTGGGTTCAAACCTTTGCTCAGCCACAAAGCTCACCGTCTGATTCAGGCTGGTCACCACCTCCCAGCCTAACCCATCTCACACAGTGTGAGGCTGAAGAGAAGAACCATGAATACCTCCCTGAGGAAAGGCATGATAAAAATGTGATAAATAAATACAGGAAGTGGCATCGCTAGGGGTGTGTGGGCGGCATCGGGCGATGCTCACAAGGGTGACACCACCACTGGCTAAAACAGTTAAAATCTTGATATTTTTGAATAATACCACCATGTTATACATCAATCGATGCATAATCTCACGCAGAATGCAATGAAACAAACCGCAGTGAAATACCTCTATTCTATCAAAAGTTATAGCCAAAAAATCAGGGAGCAGAGCATGGTATATCTCCATGCCCAGGGTACTGTCCCATCCACATGGGCGGAGGTCCATCACAGAGGTGACGCACTGGCCAACTGCACCAGGTGATGCAAATTCTAGTGACGCTACTGAATACAGTGCAAACTCTTGGTTTCAGAGGCAGGTGGCCTCTAGATTGCCAGATGTAGGGGAGGGCACTGGGATGCAGGTTGTGTCTGTTGTCTTGTGTGCTCCCTGGGGCATTTGGTGGGCCACTGTGAGATACAGGAAGCTGGACTAGATGGGCCCTTGGCCTGATCCAGCGGGGCTCTTCTTATGTTCCACAGGGATTCAGTTGTGAGTGAAGGTACTTACTCTGCACATGCTCAGAAGCAGATACCTCTCCCACAGATACAGTGAAAAAGAATCCTAGGTCACTCTCAATATGCGAGACACATGTTCTAGATCCAGTAAAGAGATGTTCAAATAAATTGTGGGGACCAGTTTGGATGAAACCGAGCATAAGATAAGCACTGAAGCTGGTTCCTCTGGTGTTCCATCATGACATTAAGCTGCCTTGAGGGACTGGGGGTCTTTAACCTGCTGTTCTGTCTTCCAACACAGCCCAGTCAGATGAGCGAAATCTAGAGATCTAGACAGCTGCTGTGACTCAGAGTGTGATTGGGAAGTGTTCAGTTCCTATCGCGTCTCAGCCATGTATACAATAAGTGGACTTACACAAGCCACTCCTGGCCTTGGATCTCACCCAATCCTCAACGCAGCAGTGTTTTTCTTACAGAGCTGTTGTGTGGTTTTCTTTGAGAAAGGTCTTGTGAACGCTTTACAAATGCTATATTGTTGGCATCCTTCAGTCTCAAAAGACTATGGTGTCACGCTCTGAATGGTGGTTCTGGAACAGAGTGTCCTCTCCAGTGCACGAAGCCTGGGTAAAGTAGGTATGGAGGATAGGCTGTTACCCATGCAGCAAATCCCCCCTCTCCACGTCGCTGAAATGGTCCAATGGAAAGGCAGAGGCCAATACGGTTGGTTCCAGCGGCGTCGCAGGAGTTGCCAGAACGTGACTGTGTTCAGCCATGAACTGCCTCAGGGACTCCGGCTCTGGATTTTGCCTCGAGGTTGACTCCTGAAGCCTTTTCCATAACTGGATGTAGCCACAAGGCAGTGGAGGTTTGGGATCACAGCTTTCCTTCTCTCAGATGAGCTGCCTTCCCAGGCTGACGAGTCCCATCTACCCAGTGGCTGTTTAGTCGCCTCTTACGACGAGTACAGCCAAACTGAGGGCCTATTCTTATCCCCAGCCCCCAGGGGAATTATATATATTTATATATAATTAGTCTGGAAGGGGAATTATTTATATATAGCATTATATATAAATGCTATATATAATGTTATGAAATGTGCTCTTGATATGAAAATATGCTTGATGAGCGTAGCCAGAGCCAAACTTGCTGGCACCATCTTGAACATGCACCTTCAGAGGCATCAGCAATTTCCAAAAAGCAAAACCAAAGGGGATTGGACCAATTTATGGAGGAAAAGTCCATCACGGGTTACAAACCATGATGGGTACACACAACCTCCTGGTTTTAGAAGTAGGTTACCTCTGAATGTCAGATGCAAGGGAATAGCAACAGGAGGTTGCTTGTTGTCTTGTGTGCTCCCTGGTGCATCTGGTGGGCCCCTGTGAGATACAGGAAGCTGGACTAGATTGGCCTGATCCAGCGGGGCTCTTCTTATGTTCTTAAAGACTGTAAATCCTTCAACCTACTGACCTCCAGCAGGGACCCAGATCAGCGTGGCAAACTCTGTCTGTTTTGCCGGGTGACCTCACCTTTGCAATTGGCTCTAAAAGCCACATGGTTTTGTGACTCCAAGAGGGACTGGAGTTGAAGGACAACTAAGGAGGATGACAACAACTTGCACTTTTTGGATGGCTCTCTCTCCCAATAAGGGCCCAATCGTATCCATCTTTCTAACACCAATGCAGCCACAATATAGCCCTGAGGTAAGGTAACAAATGCCCCCTTACCTTGAGGAGGCCTTCGTGATTGCCCTCATGCCCCACTGCAAATGCAGTGCACACCTTGTTGGCACAGATATATCAGCACTGAAAAGGATTGGGGTCTCAGTCTGCTCAAACCTGGACCTCATTTTAAGAGGTTCTGTGTCCAGCATCTACCGTTGCCCAGAAAAACACAAGAGCAATGGAGATTGTGAATTCTGGAAATTGTCTGGAACCCCCTGCTGTACAGCTAGTTGCCCAGCTGGGATGTATTTGATGCACTAAATTGCTCATGAAGCAAGGCAGTCAAGAGCTACAAATCAAGAAGTCCCTGGTTCAAAGCCCACACGTGCCATAAACCTGCTAAGTGGCCTTAGGCAAGCTACTATCTCTCAGCCTCAGTTTGTCTGTCTGCAGTATGGGGATAATGCACACCTAAGAAAACACATGCAGATACACTCAGAAAATGCTGTGCAAATGCCAAGTATCATTTTATTATTAAAGTGACACGTATGGGGACAAACCACAACCTGTGGCAAAGCTCTTGTTGACATGCCATTTTTGCCTGGTTTCAGCAAGCAGACAATCACTACTACTGTATTATTATCATTGTCATCACTGAGTCACAATCTTTTCTAAGCATACTCTGAATATTGATCAGATTGCATGACAAGAGATAAATTTCTCAAGCCACAATTTCTCAAGATGGGTTTTGTTTGGGGCCATTCAGGAAACTTCTGAGATAAGTCGTACATCTGGCTGGCAAGACTCACCTCCCCCTTTTCCCATTAGAGCAAAGCGATATAAAAGAAATGATTTCTTTCAAAAACAATAAGAGTCTTGGGGCATCTCGGAGTCAGACACATTTAATGTAGTTACAAGCTTTCAAAGGCAAGAAAAACAACATCAGGTTAAGACAGCCCTTGTTCATCTTTGTCATGCTTGTACCAAAATTAAAGGGTTAATGTTTTAAATGCCATGGGGCTGTTTGATGTTTTTGCAGCCACAGAAGAAGTCAGCTCTTTTTCTGGAATTTCTGGATTTAAATCTCTTTCTATCTCTATATATATAGTTTCCATATTTGGATCTCGGTGCATTTTCTTTTTACAGCAGACTCAGAAAGCACTTTTCATGTGCAAAACGTTTCATTTTACCTTGCTCATTTTACAATCATACCTGGCAAAGGTCACAGATGTTCCCAATTCAGAGACACGGAACTGAGGCTGAGAGGGGGGTCCTGCTTCGGGCCACCGAGCAAGCTCTTAACTGAGCAGGAGCAAACAGGGGTCTCTTCCAACCAAGGTCAGAACTATGCCTGCACTGTATTGAGATGAATTGATATGGAGATACTTCCTCCCTGCCACAATGCCTTCCACTCACATAAACGCATGCAACAGCTTGATGAACACACACAAATGTAGGACACTGTTTTATATCAGTCAGACTATTGATCTCTCTAGCTCAGACCTGCTGACACTGATTGGCAGGGGCTCTCCAGGTGTTCCCAGCCCTACCTGGAGATACTGCCAGGGACTGAACTGGGACCTGCTGCATGCAGTGCTGGTGCACTACACTCCATGCACGGCCTTTGTGCAGTGGCACCCCACATGTGGATGTATACGTATGTGAGCACCCTCTAATTCGCTGGATTCTACAAATGCTTCCTACTACTTCCCCCTCGCCCCAGAGTATAGCCACAACCACTACCAAGAAGCAGTTACGTTCCAGACATACATTTCTAACACTTTGTTCCACAACCGCACACAAGCATGCACTCTGCAGAATCTCTAGGAGGAACAGAAACCACCGATTGTGCCATAAGCAGCAATGCACGTGTGAACACACACACAATCGTGAACTTGGCATGTATTGGAATCCAACACATGCTGTTCTTACATTCACTGTACACAATTAAACACAGACAAGCATGCCATCATTACACCCAGACATAGTTTGGTTGCACAGCAGCAGAACCATGTCACATTGCCTACCTGCTGCTACCTCTTGCTGAAGATATCTTCCATACACCTGCTAACAGGACTGGACCAAGATCTCCTTGCTCCTGAGCCAGCATGCCAAATGTGGTCCCCTTTACCTGAGGATGCACCAGCCTTTGCTCCTCCTACTCCTTGGATTGGAAAAGGGTGATGGTGCAGAAGAGGAGGTGTGGAGGAAAGGAGAGTCGTGGGCTAGAGCAGTGGTCTTCCAACCTTTTTGTGCCATGACCCCAATATATAAATAAAGCATGAAAGTGGAAACTCCACTATTGATCTCACCCCCACCCCGCAGAACCCAATCCACCCACCCCACCCCGGTAACACCCTCACAGCACTGTTCACTGTAACCAAATATTCTTATTAGAGAGAACAGAAAAAGTTACCATGAAGCCTGGCCCTAGTGAAAGCTATTTTAGGCCAATTGCTGAGAACCTGAGCAGGACTGGGATATCTCCTGGTACCTGAGGGAGTACAACAGATGCCTCCCCCTTTAGCTGGTGGTGCTTTAGTCTAGTGGTCTTCAACCTTTTTCATGACCGTAAGTTGCTGCGAGGCTTCATGACCCCCATCGTTGGCAACCTTCCATCTCAAAAGACTATGGTGCTAAGTCTACAGCACCCGGTATTCCCAGGCAGTCTCCCATCCAAGTGCTAACCAGGCCTGACCCTGCTTAGCTTCCGAGATCAGACAAGATCGGGCATGTGCAAGGTAACAGTTGCTCCCTTGGGATCCCAATCCCAAGGTTGAAGAGCATCATGCTAGAGCTCCCTACTCCCCTATCATCCACACTTCCTCCTCTGTTTCCAAACCAAGGAGTGGGGAAGAGGCGAAAAGGCAGTGGAGCCAAATGAGAAGACAGAGGTAGGAGTCCTCCTATCTGCTGCCGGCAGCAACCGCCTTACAGCACAGTCCAGTGCATGTCTACTCTGAAGTAAGATATACTGGGTTTAATGGAACTTCCTCCCAAGTACATAGGCATAGGATTGCAGCCCTCTTCTTCCCTGAAGATGGGCTAACCCTGCCTGCTCACTTCATAAGAACTGCCTTGCTGACTCAGTTCAAGGTCCACTGAGCTAAGCACAGCAACCAGCCAGATGCCTCCGCAAGCTTGCAAGCGGCGCATGAAAAGTGACAACCGCTCCCTGTTGTTCATCCCCAGCGCCTGGTACTCCGAGGTTGCTCACCTCACACATGCGCCAGCCAACCTGTTGCGCACACAGCCTCATGTTCATCTCACACAAGCTCGTTTTGCAGGGCAGCCTCTTAAGGGCACACAACGCACAGCTGTTGTGCAGCATTCTGTGGGTATCCGCACAGCAAAACTACCTTCCTCGAACATCGTTGGAAGGTCCCTTCTACTGAAACAGAACACTGGGCCAAACAGCTCAGCATTCAGGTCTCTTCCAGTTCTTCTGGACCTTCTGAATGCAAAGCAGATGCTCTACCATGGAGTTACAGCCCCCTCCCCGGTCGTTTCACATCCGTAGCCTTGCCAACACCCTCCCTTTGTAAACTCACACGTTTGTGGCACACTTCAGTACACCAAATTCAACAAGGACGACATGCTGTCATGACACATGCAAGCAGGCCACCTTGGCGATACATCAATTCACACCCACTGGGAATGCGCACTGAACTCCAAGAAGCTTTGTAGGTGCCCCCTGCAAACCCTTCAAGTTCATTAAATAGACATATGTCACTAATGAGCACACTGCCACGCTTGGGGGGACACACCTGTGGCACACCCACCATGCCTTGCTCAGTTTCCAGCTTGCTGCCTGGCTCACCGGCTAGATGCCATACAGAAGGAAGAAAGCCGTGTGTGCGAGCACATGGGAGATGACATTGGGGTTTCAGCTCTCTGGCTCCCGCATCAAACCCAACCCAGCTTCAATCACTCGCCATTCTCCACCCCCGCATGAGTGACTCACGGTGCTGTGTGTGAGGGAGATGAGGAGGGTGAACAAGAGAAAGGGGGAATTTCGAGGGAACCTCCAGGAAGGTGGATCAGAGTTGTGCATGCCACCCCCATGCGGTAGGAAGGGAGCGAGAGACACAAGAAAAAGAAGCCCCCCCCACGTTAGGCTGGGGGGGAGAAGCGGAAGCCCAAAACAAGAAGAATAGCTTTACACATGAAAAGCAAGGAGAGAAGAAAGGATGGGAGGGGGGAAGAAGTCAATACTTATGATGCTGTGATATAAGCCATATTGAAAACTGTGCGCCAGGCATGGCACTGAACATTAAAAACGAAAAATATGTACTTGAATCCCTGCCCCAGAGACCTTGCAATTTACATGTGATAGACAATTCAACAGGAAGGCTGCATCCTTTGGGCTCCGTGCTGCTCACGTGCCCAGGGGAGCCTAGAGTGTGGGGCATTGTTCTACTGGGGAGAGAAAAATAGATATAAAAGGACATGACTCATCGGGATTGTTGCAAACTCCAGACAGGAATCCTCTGGGGAGGAGGTGGAAAGAAAGAGGAGCTTCCCTCACACTGTAGCAGAGACACGGGCGCACTAATGATGCATGAGCAGGTGAGCAGAGGCCAGCGCAGTGCTGGCGGGAATCTGCCACCATCTGCTCCAGCGGGAAGGGGTGAAGGCAGGGCAAGAAATGGATGGACGGCTTAAGACTGCCACCCTGAAATTTCTGGGTGCTTCCTAGCTGTTTTGCCCCACTTCAGTCTAACCTCCCTTCCCATTCTTGGAGTTCCGGCTAGCTCAAGCTCTGGTTGACAAGGACACAAACTGCTATCAGATCACATCCCTTCTGGGAATCTTGAACGTTCAGGCCTGCCCCCTTCCCCCAGTGCAACTCACCTAATGGACCAAATCTGGCTTTCGGGGAGCCCTAGAGAGCCAGCTCCATAATAATCCTCCCCCTTTAACTGACAAGGCCCACATCCTGCTCCCCAGGAATCCTTGCCATATTCACATAACCCAGGAGTCCTGTGTCCTAGCCTACCTGCTCCTTTAGGCCTTACTGCAGTGGCAAGAGATCCAAGAGATTAGATCCTAAAGGACCCATAAGAGGCCCACTGAGTCCAGTATCTCCCACAGTTGCCATGAAACCCACAAGCAGGGCATGAAGGCTACCCCCCACGCTGTTTCCCTCAGCATTCAGTGGAGCTGAAGACGGAGATTCCATGTAGACCTCTGCTCTTCCATGTGTTTGTTCAACAGGCCATAGCCATTGCCACATCTTATGGATTCCATAATTTAATAACGTATTAAGTGACAAAGAGGTGCCCAAGAGGCTGAGGCTCCCAGCATGCCTTGTGCTTACCCATCAGAGGGCCCTGCCTCCTAAGAACTCTGCTTTCCTTCCTTAGGCTGAAATTCTGTATCTAGAGAGGAGGGAAGCCCCACAGTTTCCAGCTTTTCTCCATCCGTCTCTCCCCTGTCTTTCTTCCAGGGAACCGAGGCTCCTAGCAGTTCTCCCTTAAACCCAATTAGGCCTCAAGCCTCCCCGGAGTTCCAGCAACCTCCCCTCCTAATTACACTGTTGTCTCTCCTCTGAGCTGGCATCTCTGGGTAACATGACCCACCCCTGTTGCATCCACAGCCATGTCAGGTCGATAGGACGTCTTGTCACTGCCAGAAAGAGGAATCTTATCCTCATCCCACAAACTTTTTCCGTCTCCCCCTTGCAAGGCAGGAGATCTCCTTCAACAGCAGAAATGGTGGGGAAGGGTCTCCCAGCAACAGTAGGGTTTGAAAGGGAGGTGTCAGTGATCCCATATATTATCTGCACTCCAAATTTTACTTTCTTCTAACTTGGGCGGGGCGGGGGCGGGGGGGAAATATATCACTCTAAAATAAGAACAAACGTCCTGGATATTCTGGGAAGGAATGGGAAAGAACATTGCAGGGTTGAGGTTTGTTGATTAGGAGTCATGGGGCAGAACAGGTGGCCAAGAGACCCCCCAGAGTCTTTGAGGGATGCTGGAACTACTGGGTTAAGGAAGAGCTGGAATCCAGAACTCCTGTGTTCCCACACAGGGTAGATATGAGGAATAGCCAAGGGGCAATGATAAGAGTTAAAACATCCCAGGGATGTCTTCTCCCATAGAATCCTCTCACCCCTTCTCCCCGCTTTATGATGTTCTGGTGAGATGCTGCAGTATCATTGTCTAGGGATACTTGGGATACATCCAGCTAGGAGCAGAGCTTTGTCAGCTGTGGCTCCCCATGCTAGTTAATGGCCTGGCTCAGGAAGTTCATTTGGTCCCACTACTTGCCTCCTTTCAGACACAAGTAAAAACCCATTCGTTCTGCCAGGCCTGTTTGATCGGTTTCAACGGTCCGCACTCTTGCACGCGTGCATTTTTAAATACCATAAACAGCTGCATGGACTGAAAAGCAGGATTAAAAATACGGTAAAGAAATGAATAAAGTGGGCGGGGATGGATTGGTGGGGGAGAAAGGAGGGTGGCTGATCAAATGGGGTCCTAAGCTATTAACAGATCAGAGAGTGTTTATCTGTTGATCTTTCCCCCAACAGCACAGTATAGTCCATGCTGGCCTAGATCAGCACCCCCCTCTCCAGGCTTGTGTAGATGAGGGGGCAAGACAAGTTAGGAAAACACATTTTATACTCCCCCCCCCCCCAAACCACTGCAGCATACAGTTCAGACACAAGTACATGCAATGGGCACACAAGGAAGGACTTGGCAAATGACACAATGGTTCACAAGACAGATAATGTGGACATAGCTTGATACTAGACACATTTCTTACCTGGCTATTGCTTCCACATAGGAAGAACCACTTGCTCAGCACGAACACCTGTGTGTGCTTGACGATTGTATGTGTTTCTTTGGCCCTGTGCATGGACCCCTGGGACATGTACATGCAGCAAAGCAGGCACATGTGCATCCAGTATATGACCGTTTTCTACACAGAAGCAACATTTGTGCAGGAAAGTTGACACATGTGAAGCAGCTTTCCAGTACTCACACTTCAACTAAGAGGATCCCCTACTTGCATTTTCTTCATTGATGCACATGAGCAGATATGTGTCGTGTTCACTTGTCTACATACACACGTGTTCACTTTCCACATCTCCAAGCATGCACTGAGGTGGAGCACACACACGCAAATAACATGCACACAGGGTGTTACTAGACTCCTGTTTATTACACCCCAACAGCTGCTCTGTCGCACTTACACTCTTGGCGCGTACACAAACCAAGTGAGAGCCGCAATGGTGTTACACACACCCCTGTTTAGACACGTGTTTCATGCACGTCAGAGGCAACAGTGCTAGCTGAGGTGTATTCGCACACCCAAAATCCCAAGCACTCTTGGGGACCTCTTGTAAAAACCACTCCCTCCAGCTACCCCTTGCACAGGTGCACACGCACATGTGTGCATGCTCCCTTCATCTGTAGATACCCACAAAGCACCTTTTCATCTTGTCCTCACTGCCCCCTTTGTTCCAAGGGATGTGGCCTTCACTGACCTTCCTCCCTTTGGCCCTGCACACCTTCTCCTCTTCAAGCCTCCCTCTCTTGCTTTCGGTTCCCCCCCCCTTGCACACATACACACGCACTGGCACACCCAGGAGGCCAGCTCTGGCTGCGAGATGCTCCCCTAATCACATTAGCAGCATGTTGGCACAACAGCCGCCCCGGGAGGCTGGGCCATTGTCTGTGCCCTGACATGCTGAGCCCTGCCAACCGCCTCCTAATTACACCCTGCGCCAGGCAGGGGGTGGGTGGGTGAGGGAGGCCTTGCCCCCACAAACCCCCCTCCCACAAGAGCCGGGCCCCAGCACTGGTACAGTGCCTGCCTGCAGCAGCACAGCCCTGATCTCTCTTCCCCCAGAAGGAAAGCATTCTGTGTGCCCCCAAAGCACCTGCACCTCCATTCCACAGCACCCCACACATGCTCTCTCTGAAGCACACCCCCCCCCCTCGCGGCTCTTCCACCTCACTCCAGCATCTGCACCCTCTAACCTTATCCCTCCTGCTCTACACCAATTTTCCCCACCTGTGCCTCCCCCTTACCTACAGCCTGGTCCCCCCTTCCTTTGTAGCTACACCCTCTCTATCAAGCACCCTCCAGTCTCCTGCACCCCAACCCTGCCTGGTTCCACCTGCATGCCCCTGCACCCCCTTTCTGACCACCTGCACCCCCTCTTTTTCTCCCCACAACCCCCCCTTCTCAGGGTCCTGTGCCCAGCTGCCCAGTGCCCCTGCCCCCTCGCACATACCCCCCACGCCATCCCCACATCTCGCTGCACCCCGTTTTCCTCCTCCCTGCCCCCTTCCCTCCGCAGTGGGGAGGCAGGTAACCCCGATCGCAGCTCCCAGCCCCCCTCTTCCGCTGCCCCCCGTAGCGGCCACGGCTTGGCTCCGCTTTCCCTACCTGCAGGATGGAGTCGCCGGTGCTGCGCGAAGGGCGGGTGGCTGGTTTGCGCTGGGCGATCGTCGCCGCTCCCTCGCCCGGCTGGCCGCGAGCTCAGCTGGTGCTGTTGGCCGCTAGAGGGCGCCCGTTCCGGGACTGGAAAAGGGGGAGGGAGCTGCGGCACCCCCTTCACCCAACCGGGGCTGGGGTGGGGGGAAAGCAGGGGGGGGCAGGTCGCAGGGAAGGTGCCTGTCTGGGAAGGGCTGCTTGGGGGAGGTGGAGTCGTGTGCATGATCTATGTGCAGAGCCTGGGTGCGCGCGCACGCCCAGCAAGGGTCTGCACATTCCCCTTAAAGGGGGAACCTGGAGGGTGGGCTACCTGGAGGTGTGTATGGGCTGCATCAGGGGGTCGGGGGTGGTTGCCCACCTTGATCCAGCCCCCTGGAGCACTGCCTTTCCCGACAGTTGGCTCAGTGATTAGCAGGTGATGAGCTGCAGACCATGCAAAGCTTCGCTTGGCTGGTTTTTTTTTTTGGCTGTTAGGTGTACAGGAAAAAGCCAGCCAATGTCAGTACTACAGAGTCACTGGGGGCCAGGGGTAACACCATATACTGGAGTTCCCATGGCACCTCCTTGCCTGTCCCTGGGCAGCACACTGTGCGCTGCTTCTGATAGTGAAAGCTTAGGGGTTGCCGAGGCCAGATAGACTCTGTGATACACTTAGCTGGTGCCCACTCTGGATAACAGCCAGTGGTTCTCAAACTTTTTAGCACCAGGACCCATTTCTTAAAATGACACTCTATTCAGTGTTTCTCAAACTGTGGGTTGGAACCCACTAAGTGGGTCGCAAGCCAATTTCAGGTGGGTCCCCATTCATTTCAATATTTTATTTTTAATATATTAGGCTTGATGCTACCATGGTATGTGACTGTATTTGGGGAAATGTTACAGACCTGTACTTTTAACAAGCTACTATATATATATTCTTTTCACAATGATAGTCAATGGGACTTATCTAGGTAAGTGTGGGTAGGATTGCAGCCTAGAATTGTTAAATATTTTCCTGCTTGATGATGTCACTTCCGGTCATGGTATCACTTCCGGTGGGTCCTGACAGATTCTCATTCTAAAAAGTGGGTCCCGGTGCTAAATGTGTGAGAACCACTGTTCTATCTGGACCTACCTAGCTTTATGAGACTTTTAGAAAGGTGATCTAAAAAGAAATAAGATTTTTGATTTATTTTCAAGTAATGTTTTATTTATTTATTTACAAAAAACTTGATCCATTTCTCGTAATGAGGCAGCCCTAATGAATAGCCTCAAGTTGTGAGGGGCTTAGGGCCCAATCCTATCCAACTTTCCAGCGCCAATGTAGCCATTTAACAGAAGGCAGCTTCCATTACCACATCGAGCAGTTTGTGTACCCCCAGAAATTGCTGCATACACCCAGCCCTACTTGTGTGTGTCTGTGCATGTGCGCAAATGCTAGACTGTGGACTGCCATCTGTGCTGGCAACACATGTTCCTGTTCTGTGGTGCATTGAGAGGCCACCTGGGTGTCTTTGTGCGTAGAACAAGTTACTGTTAGCATTTCACAGCGGGGAAGGTGTTTTTGATTCCCTGCTGGAAAATGGGGGGAAAGCCAAGGAATAAGAACACAGGCAGAACCAAAGAGTTGCAACACTGAGGATGGGTGAAATTGCCTGTGCCCATGCCCACAGAGCGCATGGATCCAGTGGCACACATGAGACACAGTAATACATACATATGCACTGGACTGTAGGTTCTATGGAGTGGTCAGGCAGAAGTATCAACAACTTCATGTATTCACATGTGATTGTCAATACCTATACATACTGTATGTTCATGGTATGCAGGTTAATGCACAGAGAGAGAGAGAGAGAGAGAGAGAGAGAGAGAGAGAGAGAGAGAATCAGTGTTAATGCATGCAGCTCTCACACAGCGCATGAATTCTTACAAACATTGAATTCACACATGTAACTTTTTCTGCCTACCTGGACTGGTGTGCCTGCGAAAGCCTGCCTAGCTATTTTACGAGCTAGATTGTGAGCTCGTATATGCTCACAACCTGCTCATGCAGCAAATACAGTATCTCATATATTATATTAGTACTCACTCATGCCTTCTTACCCTTACTCTTCATTTTGTTGTCTTCCTCACGCACTATAAAAATTTTGATTGCAGACTCCTTGGGGTAGACCTTTCTTCTTCTGCTTCTTCTGCTTCTTCTGCTGCTGCTTCTTCTTCTGCTGCTGCTGCTGTGTGCATTGAGTTTCATTTGTAAGTTTGTTGGCCTCTTTGTCCATATGTTTGTAATACGATAACTCTATTGAACGCTTAGATTTCAGAATGAAATTCAGTAGGGTATATATGCTCAGCGTACAATTCTACATTTTGTGCTTGAAATACCTGGGAAAACCTCACACTTCAAAGATGGGAGGAAAATGCAAAATTCAGACCACTGCAGGGCCCCCCTTGAAGACATTAGAGTGAAAGTTGGTGAGTTGGTGCACACATTCAGATCACCATTCTAAGTTTCAAGTTTAAAAACTCCTACCTCAACTCTTGCATCCATTTTCAAGGGGTGCTAGAAAGAATGCCAAAGGTATGGCAGTGTAATAGCTGATATGGGCCAGGAGTAACTGGCCCATCTCACCCCAGCAGTGTCTGTTCTGGTGGCTGTCTGCTGGTATTCGTTTGCATCTTTTTAGATTGTGAGCCCTTTTGGGACAGGGAACCATTTAGTTATTTGATTTTTCTCTGTAAACCGCTTTGTGAACTTTTAGTTGAAAAGCGGTATATAAATACTGTTAATAATAATGTTCATAACATCATTCTCTTTTTGAAGTTTAATCACCTTGCACCGCTTTTCAAGGCAAGAAAGGACAAAAGTAGAATTTAGTGCAGTGTGTGCTTTGAAGGCTGAGATATTGGAATGTAAGTTGGTGAGCATGTTCGGGACACAATTTAGTGTTTCAGGTAGAACCCCCAGCTGGACCCTTATATTCAAGACAACCAAGATGAGCAATGCATTTCTAACACAATATTTTACTAGTAATACTTGTGTGTATGGTATTTTCTCGCAAGGAACAACTCTTTCCATGTGAACAAACAGATGCTCACCATAGAGAACTCCTTATGCGCCTGCCCACACAAGCCACACTAGAACTTCTGTGTCTGCTCTCACTGGCTTGTTCACTCTCTGTCATGCACAGTGTGCATGACAATGCACACATACCATTTTAGGTAAAACATACCAATTAGGTACAGGCCTCACAATGCATTATTAGTTTCCTTGCATGACTGTTTACCATGAAATCATTTCTGTACACATGTATTCATTTACTAGCACTTTCCTCTCCCACGCATGCACCATCACTTTGTATCTACAAACACATCAGTCTAATCTTTTGCCCTCATCTGACTTTAACTCCTCTCTCTCTCTCTCTCTCTGACATTCAGGGAGGATGAATCTATGTATTCTTTTAGAAACTGCATGCTATGCATGCACACACCTTCTTGCAAGATGTGACCCTTTTGTATATGTGCTCTACAAACACTATGCCATTTCTATTGACTCAACACAACCCAGCAAAAGGGCTTTCGAGATGCCCTTAACAGGACACACTCTTTTCCATTCATTCACAAAGCCTTCATGCCCTGCTCACATCATTGCTACAGAGAAATGGACTTGGCTCACGGGGCTTCCCCCAGAAGAATCTTGGGAGGTGTAGTGTTGTGAGGGGATAGACCATTCCCATCATTCCCTGGGGAGAACCCATGGCAATTAAAGAGGTTTGGATGTGTGGCCCCATAGTGCGTTCACCTTTTTGGTTCATTCTACCCAGACAGTAAAATGCATGATTTGTCTTGGCTTCCTCTCTCCCTTCCTTTGTCCTTTGGGCCATTTTCTCACCTGGCATGAATCTATGGTCACTTTTAGTATGATGTAATGTCATGCATGGTTTCTTCCTGAATATGTAGCCATAGTACAAAATGCAACACCAGAGGCATTGCAGGTCAAGTGAAATGGGCCATCCTTGGTACATATGTATACATTTGCACTGGGTTGATCAGCTCTAGGCATGTGTATACATGCCAATGTTTTATTCACATATTGGCAACACACATATGTCTCATGTCCACTTCGTGTGCAACACACAATATATGCATCTGCTTGAGGCATAATGCATGCATCCTTCCTGAGTTTGAATGTACACATACACATCTAAATTGCTTGGTTGTACATTGCATGTGCTTCTGACATTCAAAGTACGCCCAGTGGCATTGCTAGGGGGCATGTGGGTGGTGTGGGCCACACCAGGTGACGTGCAAGGGGGGGTGACACCACTACTAGCAAAAAAATTTTTAAACTTGGTATTTTTGAATAATATCATCGTTATATATCATTTGATGTGCAATTTCATGTGGAATGCAATGAAATAAACCACTTTGAAATATCTCTATTCTATCAAAAATTATAGTCCAAAAACCACCAGGGGCGGGGCAGTGGTACATTGACCTGCCCACTGCATGGGATGAGGTCCATCATGGGGGTGATGCACCGATCTCCCGTATGGGGTGATACAAACCCTAGTGACTCCGATGAGTACACCCCTCCATATCCATAAGTTCCAAGCTCAATTTTAAATTTGCACACCAGCATTTACAGGCATGCACCGCTTAACAACCGTTCACTTAATGACGGACTGCATATATGATGGTGGTCAAAGCACAATAAAGATGCTCTTAATGAGGCAATGGCGTCTCCCATAGCCTGCAGCAGAGGATCTGTTTACACAATAGAGAGGCTTTTAATGCAAAGAAGAGGCACTCTATCTCCAGTAGTCTGTGCAGCCTTCTAGTGTCTGGCAGGGAGTGTCTGTTCCACAACAAAAGCAATAGATTGGGCTGACTGTTCACTTAATGACCTGTTTGCATAACAACGGGGATAGGAGAACGTATCCCCGTCGTTAAGTGGCGCACAGCTGTATTTATTTTAGACACAAACATTTGAATTCTTCCATTAGGGTCTGAAGTTAATTCAGTCTGAATGCTGAATTCTGATACGAGTTTCAGATGTGCAAATAAGATTGAAACGTTATGCCCAAAGTGTGATTATTATTATTCTTTTTCCTCTGAAACATGAACCACAACTTGCTTCTGAAGCCAACATGTTGAATGTTGTAGCTGGTACAGAGACTTTTAGATGTGGAAGCTGGATGTTTGAGATCTGAGTTTTGTGCCCTTTCATATTCAAGTGTCTAGTCTGCATCTTGGAATCTCATGTGCTGAAACGGTATTTGGCTCTAGTTTCTGTGTAGCCAAACCCATATTCTCTGTAGCTACAACCCATATTGCATAGCTCTGTTGGCAGACATGCACCCTTGCAGCGATGCGCTGCATGCGCCCCTCACTTCATGCCCAGGCTCATCAGAGATGTCTCTTCACTTGCTTTCACCGAGATAGCTCCTGGGCTGTGCTGACTTGCAACATATGGTCTTACTCTTGCTTGGCTACTCTCTGCCGTCATGTGCTTTGTGGTGTCCGGAGGACTGAGCCTAACACGAGGGAGGGTGGCTGAGAGCAGAGAATGCTGTGATCACTCATATCCCCACAGGCCATTCTTTTGCATGTATATTGTGCGCCATGTCCTTAAGAGAGGGGCCAGGGCAGAAACTGACCTGGAAGTCACACTTTCTGATTTAAAAGCCTATATTCATAATCCCAGATAGTGAGAGAGAGCACAATCCTATGAATGTCACTTCAGGAGTAACTGTCCTTTAGTTCAGTGGGACGTACTCCCAGGTAAGTGTGCTTAGGGTTGCAGGCTGATTGTGGCTAGTCGGTCACAAGTGGAAAATACTCTACGTGTGCTCAAAACTCTCTCTACTTTGTTATAGGCTTTCCAGAGCCATGCATTGGGAATAGATTGAGGAGCTAAGCCTTTGCACAGATTCAGTTGTAGCTACCAAATCAAGCCTCTGGGTGTTTTTTTTGCTTGCTCATTTTAATGTATAGCACCCATGCCCCATAGCACAAGAGTTACAAACATGTGCAGTGGCATAACTAAGGCATCTGGCACCCAGGGGCACAAAAATATTTAACACTCCCCCTATGACAAAATAAAATTTAGCACATCATGTCCTGTTACATTCAGGAGGTGGTCTGAGACATGGGGAGTTTGTGCACGGGCACTATGTATGGCTGATCATATTTTTTCACCATATGCTGTTGGGGGTGTGGGTTGGCACCCTCTCAAGATGTGGTTCCTGGGGTAATGTACCCCCTGCCCCCCTTTAGCTATGCCATTGATCATGTGAAAGACGTTCCACCATCTGAACTAGGCAAAACTGCCCACTCTTCTTTGATACTACAGATCTCTGTAGTATGTAGAAACTTCTACATACTGTAGTAGAAACTGTAGTATGTAGAAACATGTACTACATGAAAATGTAGTACAAACTTCATTTTCTCAGTTCTTTTTTCTCTCTCCCCTTTATTGGTTAATAATAAAAAATAACAATACAATGACAGTGCAAACAACAAATCCAGAAGAAAATTAAGAAAAGAGAAAAACAAAGGGTAAAAAATACATAATATATCCAATAAACATATAAACATAGCAATCTATAGAATAGATATTGATAAGTACGGCATGTGCATAAGCTTCTAAAAAGGGCTTCCAAATATCCAAAAATAAATTCGTACACAGTTGTTTTCTATAAGCCATAGATTCAAATATTGATAGAGTTAAAAGGACCTTCATCCATTGGAGAAGGGGCTGTGTATGCTCATTTTCTCAGTTCTTAATTGCAACTACTTCCCCAATCTGATCAAATTTTTTTAAAAAATGTGAAATCGACTAGTCCAGTGGTTCTCAAACTTTTAGCACCAGGTCCCACTTTTTAGAATGAGAATCTGTCAGGACACACCGGAACTGATGTCATGACCAGAAATGACATTCAAGCAGGAAATTTTTTAACAATCCTAGGCTGGAATTCTGCCCACATGTACCCAGAAGTAAGCCGTAATGACTATCATTGTTAAAAGCATATACAGAGTAGCTTGTTAAAAGTACGGGTCTGTAACATTTCCCCAAATGCAGTCACATACCATGGAAGCATCAAGTCTAATATGTTAAATAAAATATTGAATGAATGGGGACCACCTGAAATTGGTTCACGACCCACCTAGTGGGTCTCGACCCACAATTTGAGAAACACTGGACTAGTCCATATCCCAGTCCACTTGGGTCTAATCCAGCCATTTTCAACCATAGCACACTGGTGTGCTGCAAGTGGTCCACAGGTGTGCCACAGGAATTTGGGGGAAGGTCATTTATTAGTAGGGCCAATGGGGGATGTGAGCCCCCCACCAGCAGCATGGTGTGCCTTATCAATTGCCAAAAACCTGATGGTGCACCTTGACAATTTTAGTGCCTCGTCAGTGTACTGTGAGATGTAAAAGATTGAAAATCGCTGGTCTAGTCAATATCATTCCCTAGGGAAAATGAGTACTTCTGAGCCCTTTTATGAATGATTCATCCCTATTATTCTGTATGTAATGTGTGAATCAGAGCATTCTGCCATTAACTCACTGACAGTGCAAGCCTATGCATGTCTACTCAGAAGTAATTCTCTTTGAGCTTAATGAGACTTACTCCCAGGTAAGTGTGCAGACGACTGTGTCCTAAGTGGCCTTAGGCAAGCAATTATCAGCTTCATCCCTCGGGCTCTCCCCATCTGCACTGTGTAGATACTGGTAATCATTCCTGACCTACCTAACAGGTTTTTTTTTTTTGCAGGGTGTCGGGTTAGAATTACTGAGCACAAAGCACTAGATAAATGCTTATTATTACTAATACTAATAGCAATTAATGTGTTAAGTGTGCAAGGCAAAGAAGCTTGCCTGCTTGTATGTATTTATCTGAAGCCTAACCCATGCAAATATGCAGATCAAAGACACATGCTCCAATGCGCCCATGTGTAAGAGCCACGTGTGTCTGTGCGCGCATCCATCAAGCCAAGCATGTAATTGCACAGGGCCATTGTGTCAGGAGAAGGGGGGACCGTTCTCTGGCCAGGGGCACCTGCTTGTCTGTCTGGAGCTGTCACGCTGCCGCTTGGCACTTTCTCAACACATGGCGGGCTAATCCTGGCTGACAACCAGGCCTGACGGGCAGGGCTACTACAGGAAAGAGCAATTACTCAGCGCTCGCAAGGGAGCTGCTGAAGGAGCCGAGGGGCAGGGGGTAGCTGGGTTTTATTGTGTCACTGGGTTGCATATTGTTTCGATGGGTGTTTGTGGGGCGCAATCAATCAATGGATCGTTTTGAATTTAAAGCCAACCCCAGGTGTTTTCTGCAGGTGCAGAGTGAAAAATCTTTCACCTAAAACCATTTTGAAAGTCCTGCTGCTGCTGCCCTCCCTGCCCTCTGTACGTGCCCACGAACACCCTCCCAGCACCTCCATTTCTCACCCTTGAATTTTTTGTCTCTTTCTCAAAAAAAGCCAATGTTATGGCCCCCAATCACCTTCTCATAGACTTTATATCCCTTTCCCTTCCCCCATTCCTCCAGCTCTTTCCTCCTGTGCCAGTCCCCGAGGTTTCCTTCCTTTCCCAGGAGGGAGCTCAGAAGTCCTGACTCTTTCCTTTTCTCTGCTCTGATCCATGACAACCCACTTTCCTTCCTGCTGCGAACATGAAACTTGCGTCCCCAGCCCTCCTTCTCTCCAAAGCATTCACTCATTAGCTGCTGCTGCTGTGCAATGCCCAGAAATCGTGGCTGCGCGCACACCCACCCTTGTAAGCCAGAGTCCAATTCTTGGGAAGAATGAAAGAGGGAAAGGGGCTGGGACAGAAAGATGGATCATTGTTTCCATGGCAACTGTAGCCATGGCAATGGACCAACAGTCAATCACTCTCCACATCTGGCTTGTTCTGGCTGATGGGAGGGGGAGAAGAATTAAATGGGAAGGATGCCAGCAGGCACCCCTTTTGTAACTGGGGCAAAGCTCAAATGATCAGAAGGCAGGAAGAGACACTTCAGGAGGGGATGGAGCTCAGTGATCGTATGCTTTGCATAAGCAGGCTGTGAGTTCAGTTCCTGGCTTAAAAAGGCTTTGATGGGCCTTGGAGCTTCTGCCAGTCCAGCTGATGCAGTAGAGCAGGGGTCTCCAAGCTTTTTGGCCAGAGGGCTGCATCAAATACCTGGCACAGTGCTGAGGACTGGAAAAAAAAATTAGATATAAAATTTATATAACTAAGTTAGAGATGGAACTTAGATGAGTGAATATATGAATGAATGGGCTTATTCATTCATATATTCAAACTCTCTGGCCCTGGTGTTCTCCCTCCAGATGCAACCAGAGCACAGTTCTGGTCATGTTCGGCTAAGTGGGCCAGAGGCTTTCAGGGGACAAGAGGCTGGCCGCGGGATGGATTGAGGCTGGCTGCGGGCCGCATCTGGCCCCCAGGCCGGGGTTTGGAGACCCATGCAGTAGATGGTGCTGGGCAAGAGGAACCAGTGGTTGGATTCTGTATAAGGCTTTATGTCCTTTGTGTCAGGAGAAAGTGAGGCAAGAAAAGGCAGGATGAGGATGAGAGGGCTGGCAGAATTCAAGTTTGTGGAAAGTGTGTCAGATTCAGGGAGACTCTGGCCCAGTTCTATCCAACCTCCCTGCAACCATGCCAACACTGCATCCTGAAGTGGGGGGGGGGCAGTCATGGAGGCCTCCTCAAGGTAAGATAATCTTTGTCCCCTTACCTTGGAGTTGCACTGTGGCTGCATCAGTGCTGGAACATTTGATAGGACTGGGCCCCCAGTTCAAATTCCTGCTCGGCCACAATGTTCACTGGTGACATTGGGTCAGCCATGGTCACTAAACTGAATCTACTACTTCCCAGGTTTGTTGTGATGGAGAGGTAAGGAGAGAGGAAGCCACAAACAGTGCACCACCCTGAGATCCTAGGAGGAACAGAGGGATTAAAAAGGTAGTTAATAATAAATGGTGTATCTCAGAGGGCAGGGGAGAGAGAGAGAGAGAGAACCAGGCACAAATTGAGTATATGGGTCAGTGGATCTAAGCAGAGCTATGTCACACAATCTGGGAGGCATGTCTGGTGACCTTCTGCAATAATGCAAGATATGCTGAGCACAGTTCCAAGAGCTGCATCCCACCATTGCTGGAGACACTGAAAGGGGTTCTCACTTCATGTGTTGCTTTACTGGCAACCCGTAAAGATACTGTGATCCTGAGCACCAGCTAGGATTGCTTGTGTATTCAGGCTGGCCCTCCTATGCCCAACCTACTGACTCAGAGTGCAACCATCTCAGGCCTTGCTTTGCAAATGCAAGTGGCCTCTGGATTTGCACCAATGCAAATAAATCAAAGAGGGCCAAAAGGTGACCTGGTAAATGCGGGTTGAGTTGCAGGACTCACACAGAGTAGCAGTTCCATGAAAGCTTATGTAGCAATAAACACACAAGGTGAACCTTGCTGAAGTTCCCCCTCCTCTGTCTCAAAATGGACTGTTCAATACTTTAAAATCACCACTATTGGGCACATAGCCCAATATGCACATGTCCAGTTGTGTAGGGATTCAGCACCTTCACCGCTGAAGGAACCAGTTTAGTGTACCTCTCTTACTGGAGTTGACATGAGCTCAATTTGGTACCCCTGCGCACCTGATCAAGCCCTTGTAGCAGGTAAAGATGCCCAGGTTGCCCATGCGCAGATCTGTGATCCAGAATCATAACTTAATTGAAAAGGGTTTATAAAGTCAAGTGGAAGGATGCCCTTGGCCTGGACTGTGACTGAATGGCATTGCCAGTGGTATTGTTGTGATACAGGCCACATTTCAGGGAACAAGGTGCTTTCGCCCAGAATAATATGATCTGCTCTATCTGGTTTTTGGCTTGGTGCTGGCAGCAATTGCAACCATTTTATTCGGGAACGAGGGTAGGGAAAAGAATGCTGGTCGCAGGGCTCCTTCCCCTTGACCAGGGGTTGGCAACCTTAAACACTCAAAGAGCCATTTGGACCCATTTTCCGGAGGGAAAAAAAAACCTCAGGAGCCACAAAACCCTTTTGACGTCTAAAATGAAGATAATACTGCATATATAGTTTTTTTTTTCACCTTTATGCTCTTATAGGTCCCCTTTTTATAATGTAGCCCCCTCTTGTAGCTTTTAGTTGGTTTTGTCATACATTCTTGTCCTATGTTTTCAGATGCCTGGTCCTCTATGGTGTTTGGCCTGATTCCAAGGCCATTCTCTGCCTGGAGAATTAGGCCCACTTTAAGCAAATTAGCTTCCCTTCTTTCCCCCAACAAATGACCCTGGTTCTGCCCTGCAGTCCTGCTGGACTCCACCTCTAGGGTAGCTCGCCTGTTCAACCTGCAGAGGTCCTCTCTCTTGCCAGCAGCCTCCCACCACTACAGCAGACCCTGGGTCCTCAGCAGGTCTTGGGCACAGCAGCCACACACCACACTCCAGTGTCTCCAGCAGTCCGTTAGTCACAAAGTCAATCAGAGCATCCAGGGCAGAGTCCAAAGTCAATAAGCCAAGTCATAGTCCAAGATCAGATTCCAAAGTAAGTCAGTCAAATCAGTCAGAGTATCCAAGTCAAAATCAATAAGCTCAGTCAGTCTCCTCTCTTACCTCCAACCTGCACTCCTTCTACAACCCACACCCCCTTCCTCAGGTGCTCCTTATATCCCTGAGGGCCCCATTGCCTTCAAGTGGCTGCAGCTGTGCAGCACACTCTGCTGGATGCCCAGGCCTTACCCTTAAAGGGGCCACTGCTGACACCACATCTAGCTCCTCACCAGATCTTCCAGGATTCCAATACATATGGCGGTTATGACATCTGCTTATCTTACATGGATACTAAAGAACTCCCCCCACCTTCCAGAGGCACCCTGCTGGAAGGAAAAAAGGACACAGACTCCAGAGGTGGGGAAGAGAAGAAGGGGGGGGGCAGCCACAGGCCAGCTTCTGCCCTGCCTGCCTGCCCTCCCTCAGGTTGCAACCCTTTCCACACTATCCTGGGAGTAAGCCCCATTGGCTTAAAGGTCAAACAGACCTATGCGGGGAGGGGGGAACCACAGGCCAGCTTCTGCCCTGCCCGCCCTCACTCAGGCTGCAACCTTCTCCACACTATCCTGGGAGTAAGCCCCATTGACTACAATGGGACTTCTGAGCAGACAAGTTGGTTTGAGCTCTCAGGCTGCAGTCCTCTCCACACTTTCCTGGGAGGAAGCCTGACTACTTGTGAGTAGACCTGCATAGGAGGGGGCTGAGGCTGCAGCCCTCCACACCTTCCTGGGAGGAAGCCCCACTGACTACAGCGGGGCTTACTTGTGAGTAGACCTGCACAGGAGGAGGCTGAGGATACAGCCCTCCACACCTTCCTGGGAGTAGCCCAGGGACTACATCAGGGCTTACTCTGGAACAGACGGGCTCCCACTCACCCGTCCTTGCACTTGGCCTTGAGCAGGCTTCAAGGCTGCCATCCCAGGTGCCCTTTCCTGGGAGTAAGCTTCATCCTCTGTAATGGGGCTTACAACTGAGTAGACACACATAGGAGCAGGCTCCACGGCTGCAATCCCAGGCACCCTTTCCTGGGAGCAAGCTTCATCTGCTGTAATGGGGCTTACTACTGAGTAGACACACAGGATGTCTCCTCTGCTGTGGAGGAAAAGCCTCCCCTTGCACTGAGTGGGGACCTGCTCAGGGAAAGGCGGGCTGCAAGGGCTCGAAATGGCTGAGGAGGAAGGCGGCTCAGGATTGGCTGGTGGTCAGCCAGTGAAGGGCCCTGAGCCATTCCAACAGAAAAAGCCAGGAGCCTGCTGGATGCTGATTGGCTGAGCCTGCTGGAGAGTTGGGGAAGGGAAAAACAGGGAGCTTAAGCCTGCAGAGCAGCAAAATTGAAAAGGGAAACCAATGCGGGGCAGGTGGGGGTGAAGGGAGAGGAGGGCAGTGAGCTCAGGGGGCGGAGGGAAGCAGCCCACCCTTCCAACACAGGTGCCTCCTGTTACACTCTTTGCCACTTTCACCTGGAGGAGCCGCAGCAGACAGCGGAAAGAGCCACATGCGGCTCTAGAAACGCAGGTTGCCGACCCCTGCCCTTGACCATCACAGATGTGTTTGTCTTCAGGATGCCACAATGATTGATTTGGCTGCAAAGGACGAACATGGCAACAGTCAGGAACTGTTACAGCTAGCGCTTGGTAGTCCCACTGTTGTTTCACTGGGTGCAGGATAATCTTCACAGCCCTGCAAAGGCTACCCTTGCAATACACTGCTTTCAACATGCGGGTTGGCTCCAAGACAAAGAGGGGAGATGCAAAGTTGGCAGTAGGCAAAGAGCTCAGTTCCAGGAAATAATACTTTATCAATAGGACAAGCTGTTGCTTGCTACAGGGTGAGGGAATAGGCTCCATCCAGTTGGTGGGGATTGAGCTACCCAGGAAAGCATCCAGGCTTTCAGCTCAGCTGTCCACAACTGAAGGTGACCTGAAACAACCGATCCCTCTGATGATGTTCCATCCCCCAATTCTGGAACAAGCAGAGTCTAGTTTTGGGAATGCCGGGGTCCCTAAGCTTCCAGAAGGAAAGGCTTCTATTTGTAGTCACTTTCAACAAAAACAGCAAAGGGTACTGTAGCACCTTAAAAACGTACTGATTTATTTTAGGAGAAGTGTTCATGGACCGCAGTCCACTTCATCAGAGGCACAAAGTGAAATCCTCAATGAGCAGGTATAATATGTTCAGCTGCTAGTCATGACGGCTATGTGCATGAAAGGGGGGTAATTTGTACCCAGGCCTGGGGTCAAAAGGGGACCCAGGAGCCAAAGAAACGGCCCCAAATTGTTCTGGGATCTTACATTTTCTGATCTTACTAGGGCCCATGAGATAAGGATGCAGGTAGTACATTGTACCTGGACCCAGGGTCAAGAAGGGGTCCTGAGAGCCAAAGGAGGAAAACCAGAAATTTCCTGGGATCTCAAAAAATGTTTGTATATGTTGGGTGAAGACAAGCATTCACATTCTGTGTAAGCCTATGTAGTTTTAGATATCGTAATTCATAGAAATTATGATCCAATGATCACATGAAATTATGATCCAGTGGAAATTAGAAGGGGCCCAAAAGAAATTTTGTACCCCCCGATAATGTTTTTCTCAGAGGCCTTGGCTATGCATGTGTTCCCTCCAGATCCAGTGGCAGTATGCCTGGGAATGCCTGTCGCAGGGCAACAACGGCGGAAGTCTGCCTGTCTCTCCTGCTTGGGGGCTTCCTAGAGGCAGTTGGTGGGCCACTGTGTGAAACAGAATGTCAGGCTAGATGGGCCTTTGGCCTGATCCTGCATGGCTTTTCTTATGTTTTTATCTCTGACCTGCTACAGCACTCAGTCACAATGGATCACATATATGGCAAGGCCTCAATCCAAAACTGGCCTCAGCCAGAGACTCAGTGGCTTTTACATTGGGCACCATCTTCTCAATCTCAGCTCCTCCTTGCTCTGTAATAGTGGGGAAATAATCTGAGCCTACCTCACAAGGTTGTTGTGGGGACTACAGAAATAATGTATGTGAATACCCAGGAAAAGCACTGTATGACTGCTAAGTTTTGTTTGTTAGATTTTTAATTATTGTAAATTGTTTTAATGATTGTTTTTAATGTTGTATTTTAAATTGTTTGTAAGCCGCCTTGTGTGCCCTTTGGGCAAAAGGGCGGGGTATAAATTAATAAAATAAATAAATAAATAAATAAATAAATAAGTTCTATCCACATGTAACAGTTGGGAGTGTGTGTATATAATACAAGCATCCCTGGGTTTTGGGAGGGGCAGGGGGTTCCCTGGGTGTATCCATGGTTGATAAATGGGACTCCTTCTTGAAGTTTCATGCAGATGTGTTCATTTTCCCTTGCCACTTTCAGTGCATATCAGTGGCTTTTGGGAAGGGCAATGCAGTTCTGTTTGGCCACTGGGGTGGATCTCTAAGATCTGCATAAGGGACCAATCACTCTTGAAATCATGCATTCTGTTTGCCATTTGGAAATGCAGAGTATTCGTGCTCCGAGGACAGTCAGAAAGAACAAAGGCACATCCATGGTGGTTCAGTGTCATTCTTTTGCCTACTTCCCAGCGTCCTGGCTCCTGTTCTGGCGCACTCAGCAAGCTGGATGGCGGATGGAAGGAACTGCAGATATAATGGGGTCTCCAGATAGGTCTCTGAGAATTAGACATTTCAGCATTTAGAGGGAGATGCAGCATAGCCTTCCAAAGTGTTTCAACTTAATTAAAACTCCTGCAGTCTTTGTTAATGGCAGGGTGGGTGGTGATTGAATGGATGGAGGTGGTTGGTGCCTGTGTGTGACAAATCAGGATCCAGCAGGGAGCAATCTCCCCCCTCCCCCAGCAGTAGATATAGATGCAGAGTTCTGGAATTCTGGCCCACTTTTGAATTTCTGTTGTTGACTGGCCAATTGCCCCATAGCCGCAATAGCTGAAGTTAGAGCTCAAGGCGATGCCTGCTCAGTGAAGGCTTTGGGAGAGCTGGAAGCAACAGGTGTGCCCAGGGGAAGGGGGGCTTGCAGTTCAGGACTATCTACTGGTGTCTGCCGAAACCTGGGGCACAACGTTTTTAACACACACCCTGCATCAGGAGGCCTTAGAAAGGCATTTCTGGTTTTCGGCAGAAACCAGCAAAACATTTCTAAAGCATTCAGGAGGCCTTCTGAGGGTTGGGAAGGCTGCACACAGCCTCCCTGGGCTTGGAAGTGCCTTTCTAAGGCCTCCGGCAAGCCTTTTGATGACTTCCAAGGCTCAGGGAGGCTGCGCCCAGCCTCCCTGGGTCTTAGAAGGCCTCTGAAAGGCATCCCCTGACACTCCTGCAGTTGTGGCACCCAGGGCAATTGACCCACCCATCCCCTCTTATCTACGCCACTGGCCAAAAGCAAGCATTATCATACCTATTTTGTAGCTAAGGCAGAGAGGGTTGCCTGAGGACACCTAGAAGTTTTGGCAGGGGGATAACCTCAGCCAGGACCAGAATGCACAGAGAGGCAGAGGTTCATTCTTTCCTACCTATGATAAATGGTGGCTTGAGACAAAATGCCATTTGAGGGGGATTTTCACCTTTATTTATTTTCCAAATTTTTATACTGCCCTTCCTCCAAGGAACTCAAGGTGGTATACATGGTTCTTTCCTTCCTTTTGTTCTCACAACAGCCCTATGAGGTAGGTGAGGCTGAGAGATAATGACTGGTCCAAGTTCACCCAGGAAGCTTCATGGCTGAGTGGCAATTTGAACCTGAAGTCCAACTTTTGAACCACTACACCATCCTGGCTCTCTTTAAAACAGTGCGGAAGGAGGGGGGAGAATCAACCTCCCATTCCCTGACCCTGGTCTTGACTAAAGTCCCTCCCCCCAATCAGTTGATTTGATCAAATGAGAAAGTCTTCTGGTTGGAAGAAAGCTTAAAGCACATATCTGAGTACAGTACATGTCTAATGTGGCCCTCGGTTGCTTAGCTGCAATGTTCTCCCAGCCAAATTAGATGAGGTTCAACCATGTCACTGGCCCTGGAGCATTTGATGTAAACAGCATATTAGGCTGGGCAGTCACAGTCTGGATTTGGACCATGGGGGTAGATGGAGTTTAAATCCATTGGTTCAAATTGGAACTTTTGCCCTCAGGCAAATTGCGCACACGGGAACTATCTAGATCAGGGTCATGGGAGGGAGGGGTTAAAGCCCTCCCTACCTCCAATGTCTGATGTGGATTGCCACCCCATGTGTGAAGAGGAGACAAGCACACATTGCATGGTTTAAGTCTCATCTAGTTTGACCCTATTTTTTGCTTTCTTTCTCATTTACTCGCTGCCCTCTTCCAAGACACCAGAATGGTTAATAGCTCTCCTGCCCCTCGTCCAAGAAGCCCATAATCGGGAGCACATATTTCATTTGTCGAAGGCAAGAAACCCAAAAGACAGCTGGAATTAACTGTAGCGATGAAGGATTTTGCAGTGGTTTCTTCTTACAATGTTTAGGAATAAATATAGAGCATTTCTTGTATGCCCCTTGAAAAAGACTACTTATTGAAACGTGTTGGGAATCCAGAACAAGCTTTGCAGCTGCTCCTGTTCTTTCTCTGCAGAAAAATAACCCCTCTTTGCCAGCTAGTCTTCCTTCTTGCCATAAGATTTGAAAGAACTCTTCATGTAGATCAAGGCCATCCCTTTGCCAGTGTGTCCGCACACATCCCCCAAGGCCTCTAGGAATGTGGAAGACTCACAACCTGACAGCTCCAGTCCACACAGGGAATACTTCCAAATATTAAATGGGAAGGGGGAGATAATTGGTGCTTCAGCACCCCCCTTGGCAAATGTAACATGTGCACTACTGTGAGTAGCCTGAATTGTTTAGGAGAAGTCCTTGCTTCTTGGCTGCCTCAGTTGGTTGTCTGTGAAATGGGAATAGGATCTCCCCATCTCAACAGGGCAGTTCTGTGGATCAGAGCTGTAAAAAGCTCTTGCTTGTGAAAGGTGGTGTGAAATCAATATGATCATCATTAGAGAATTGGAAAATAGGGAACTGCCTTCTTAATTTTAGAATCTAAAAAAAGAATTCCTGACTTTTGGGTTATGGAGACAGGAGATGTGTGCAGAAATGTAAGATGTCATTGTGGGGTGGGGAGAGGTGTTCACATTTTTGTTGTTGTTGTTGTTGTTGTTGTTGTTGTTGTTGTTGTCGTCGTCGTCGTCGTCGTCATCATCATCAAGAATATCACCAAACAATCTTATTAATTTCTCTTTCACTGCTCAAAAGGATGCAGGATGCTGAGAGCGAAGGAAACAAATTGCGGTCTGTGGGCTCCAGCAGCCACTGGGACACAGGTAAAGACCCCGAGGCACCTTTACCTGTGTGCTCTTCTTTCCCCCTCTTCTTGGTTTATGGGGTGGAGCTTCAGACGCTCAGCCCCTCCCCCCACTTTGCTCCCCATCTTTTATCCTGCGGCATCACGTCCAAAGAAGATGCAGCCAGAGCTGGCTTTTAACATAATTATCCAGTCTAAACACAGTTGAATTTGAACGGGTGCCAAGTCAAAGGCAAGAAGGGAACGAGGAGAAGGGGAGTCAAGAAGGGGGCTGCAGCACAGCCAGGGCCGAAGCTCAGGCTGTGATGCTTGATCTCCACCACTGGCACACTGACCTCTATGGTCTTTGGTTGGTTGGCAACCTTCAGTCTCGAAAGACTATGGTATAAGCCTACAGCACCCAGTATTCCCAGGCGGTCTCCCATCCAAGTACTAACCAGGCCTGACCCTGCTTGGCTTCCAAGATCAGATGAGATTGGGCACGTGATGTCACTTCCAGCTTCCAGGAGGCTCTTCTGGATTTTGTAACTCTGTTCCTAGGGCATCTGTAGTAATGTCTGTCCCGCTTCCGGCGGAACCACAGAACCTAGAAGAGTTTTTCAGCAATTTTCAACCGCTGTGCTCCCAATTCCAGTGGCGCAACTCTAGGCCTTTTGTGGCACACCAATGTACCATGGCACACTGGTTGAAAATGGCTGCTCTAACTAGTGCCAAATGCAGCATTGTGAGTGCTAACAGGTGTCCAAGTATACGATCATATAACACTGTTGTTGATGCAGCTGCATTGGTGACCAGCGTGCTTCCAGGTGTGGTTCAAGGTGCTGGTTAGCATCTTTAAAGCCCTACATGGTCACAGTGCTTCATGGACCATCTCCTTCCATGTGAATCTGCCTGTCTTTTCGAAAGACTCTCTTGTGGGTTCCATCCCCAGGAGATGAGGCAGGCCACTTCACCATTGGTCTTCACCCTTCACCATTGGTCTTTTGTAGGTGGGTGAAGACAGCAGGCCTTTGTCCATCAGCTCTGATGATGTGATGTAGTCATCGCAGCTGTGATGCAGTCTGTTTTGTGGTGGTGTTCTTTTTTTGCTGCTGTCTTTCATCTGTGTGATTTGATTTTGGTATTTTTTTTCTGCTGCTATTTGTTTTTGATTCTGTTGTATTTCTGTTTGGTTTCATTGCAGTGTTATTTTTTTTTTAAGTGTGTAAGCTACCCTGAATTGCACGAGAAGATGCAGTGGACTTTGTTAAAACTAACTAAATAAATAAATGTTACACATTGGGAGGGCAACCTCTGCTTGTGGGCTTTCTGGAAACGTCCATTAGGCACTAGGAAACAGGATCCTGATCTGATCCAATAGGGCTGCTTTGTTTCTGTGGTTCGAGCTCTGAGGGTTAACATCCTTCTTTTCCATCAGCCCCAATTACGTCCGAACCTGACAGCGAAGAGAGAACTTCTTCCCCTTTCCTAGAACTGGAGCAGCCTTGCCCCCCACCACGGAAAACCTCGTGAGTACTTACTGACAGTGGTGTTAGTACAGGGTATTACTACAGAGGTGGGGGTGGTGCGGACTGCACTAGGTGTCAACCTCAGAAGGGGTGACCTCACACCGCCCAAGGTCCATGTAGCCATCTTTGGCCTGCTCCAAGCCCAGTGGCCTTGTGCTCTCAGTGACGATTGTGTTTTCACTGCTCGGTGGCGAGAACATGAAATGACCTCAAGATTGCCACAGAGAGGTGGTCCAGAGGTGGGCTTTTCGCATTTAAGGCAATGCGATAGTCCAGAAGGTCAAGGGCAATGTGATTATGTCATTACATCACCCCTGAACCTCCAGAAAGCTGGGCTTCTTCAGGTAAGTGTTGCACAGGGTGGCACCCACCCCAGGAGCTCCTCTGCTTACTGATGGTGGTGGGACTGAGTTAAATTGTGAAATAGACTTTGCTCCACCTTTCGTTCTCCTCCCAGGCGCCAGTACTTGAAACGGATCATTGCTGAATATGAGGCCTTGGACATGGAGATGCCTTGCATCCGCAAGTTCCCCAGACCACCAGCTGCCCGGCCCCTTTGTCTCTGCATGGAAAGCCCAGTGAGTCCTGTGTGAGTGATTGGGAGGGAGCCTTTGGAAGCTCTGGCTTTATAGATCAGGGGGAAAGGACTGTGGGGCAACATAAAGGAATTCCAAAGCCAGCCTGCCTTTCCTCCATTCATCTATGTCTGCAGACTTAACTCATGCCAACTCCCCCCCCTGTATGTTATATTGCTGTGTGCTGTGAGTGCAGTCACATTATTTGCAGGCGCCATTCCTGACGTCCCCATTGACATTTGGCTTTCCCCATTGACATTTGGCTTTCTCCATAGACCAGATGCTCCCACCAAATGAGAGGCATTTTGGCTGAAGCAATTGCTGCTGCGAGATGCAGCAAGGACCGTTGACTCGTAAGGCTGTTAAAAAAACCCAAAAAGATTGAACTAATTCACCAAGAACAGCCCTATAAAAGGTTATGAGCCATAACTGCAAAATGGAACCTCCATATTCAGAGATAGTCTATCTTTGGATATGGGATATCAGGGCCCTCGTCCAGTGCTGAGCCATCTGGCTGTCTGCTGTGCCAGAGGTACAGTTCTGGATTAAACGGGCCTGGGTGATTCAGCAGGGCAGTTCTTAAGTGCTTCTGAAACTTTCCACCGTCCCAGTGTTGTGCATGTGTGTGAGTGCCTTTAATGCAGTTTTGAATGCACAAGTGCGGCTTTTAATGCAATTGAGCGCCATGAAATAGGGCTATTTTTACATCCTGAAGACAGCCTTCCTTTAGGAGAGAAGCAGCTCCTCGCTGGCAGGTCTGAAGGAGTAATGGAAATGGATGGATAAGTTCTGCTTTTGCCTGCAGCCCGAACAAGAGATCAACCACGCTGAAGTCCTAAATGCGGTGGAGGCAGCCATCCCCGATTCCTGGGAAAAAGGTCTCCTGCGGAGCATCCAGTTTGAGAATATCAATGTGATCTGTGGGACAGCTGGACGGAAGAACAGGTGAGGGCCTCAGTCATTCCCCCACCTCATCCAACCATTAGGATTCACTGCCCACCCAAAGAATGCAACAGTCTCAGCCAGACCCCCCACTTCTGCTTCTAGAAAGCCCAGGAGTCCACACTTTCTTTGTGGAACATTCTAAGTGGGGGTGGGCAAAGAGACAGGCTGACATCTGGCAGTGTCAAGGGAGGATGGGTGCACATCCCTCCCAGTTTGCCCAGACTATGGGATCCATGGACCTGTGAGTCTATATAGCCCATCATTAGAACCTGATTGTGCCTCTGTCCTCTCTTTCCATTGATCTGCCACCATCTGCTCCACTATGCCTGATGCCATGTTTTTAAATTGACCGAGCATTTGGTAGCCAATCTACCCAATCTCCCTGCACAGGTGGCTAATCACGGTGTCAGATTTTAGGACTCGGAACCATCTCCTGCGCTCAGGGCTGACTGTGGGTGAGAATCACTTTGTCTTGCGGCGCTGGGATGATCTCGTGATGGAAGACTATCGCATGCATCTTCGGAGGGCACTTGCGCGCCAGCGCTTGCTGGAGACCCTCAGTGATTCCTGGGATGCAAATCACTTGAACGGGCTATGAAGTGCCCGGAAGAGCAGAATCAGCTGCTACAAAAAACACGTTGTGTGCCTAAGCATGTGTCTGTTTGGCTTGGGTTTGTTTTTGGTTGTGGCTTTGATTTTACTTTAGAGGAGATCGCCTAAGACCAGCGTCTTCCTTTGAATTTACGGCATGGTGCTCTGGCCTGCTGGTTTTTCCTTCAGGAGTCAGCATCCAGGTTGCTTCACACATTTCTGCTCTTGACTGCAAACTTGGAGACAGGGCAGCCCCTGGAGGCTGTTCGTGGTACTTTCCTTCCTCTGTTATGTTGGAGCTACACATTTACAAGATGCTTCATTTGTAACTGGAGAGGTCCAAGAGTGGCATGCCAGGCTTTTGGATCCAGAGGTCATTCCCCTCTTTCGAAATGCGTGCAGATTGGTTGTGATGCTTCCGGGGAATGAACTAAAGGCAGTGGCCTGCTTCTCCTTTTCCCCCATTTACTTCCTGCAAGAGTTTGGCCCAGGTCCTACACCAAAGTTCTTTGGCTGAGACCAAAGTACTTTGGTTGTCCCCCTAGCAACTTGTCTCCTAGTGACTTTATTTGTCATCAGCTGCTGGATCCGGACCCACAACTGGGTAGCACTGATGGCGCTATCACAGTTTTTTAAATCAATTTTTTTTTAAGTGAAAGAAGTACAGAAAGAAAAGGGAAGGAAGAAGAGAGAAAAAATGAGAAAACAAAGCTACATGTATGGGGGAAGGGAGAGAGAAAGAGGAACACACACACACACACACACACACACACACATACACACAAAAACAAAGGTGGGGTCAAAATTAAAATCAAATTAAGAAATGGTGCTTCATGTTACAGGTTTCGGTTGTGGTGAGACTGAGTAGGCTGAACATGGCTACCTTAAATCAGATCAGATGTTGAACAAGGTTTCACTTCATATGTTGGGGACAATTCTTGTGAAGGGCCTTCCCCTCCATTGTCACTGCTAAACTATTCTTGCCATAGGAATCCTGATCTGCTTGAACCCCGATCAATTCCATGCGGTGGTAGCACTGGGCGTCCAAGCCGTCAGATCTGGGGAGTGGAAAGGGTTGGTGATGGGTGCAGGAGGGGGGATTTGGTTCCTTCCTGTTTTGCCTTTCCCTTGTCATTGTGGCCTAGGACACATTTTACTCACCCAAAGCTGGGCAGGTTTTCTCACAGGTCAACCCGACATTGTGTCTGCACAGAAGAATATTCTGACAATATTTTGCCATGTGCTCTTTCCATCAGTCCTTTTGTACCACGCCCCCTTTTCCAGTTTGGGGAGGAGGGGGCTAATTACACTGTTAAGTAAATCTCAGAGGCTGATGCTCTGGTGTCATCCAAAGCCCCCAAGGTATGTAGAGACATAGGGTCAGAGCCCAAGCATGGAGATGGGGTGGGGGGGCAACTTGTAGGGGAAACTCCAGCACGTGAGGTTTGAGAGGTGGAGAGATGGTTACTGCAGCGGTTCCCAAATTTTTTAGAGGCCGTAGAACAGCGACTTTCAACCAGAGTGCTGTGGCACATTGGTTTGCCATGAATGGTCTGCAGGTGTGCTGTGGGAGTTTGAGGGAGGGTCATTTATTAGTAGGGCCATTGGGGGATGTCGGCATTCCACCCACGGTATGGTGTACCTTGTCAATGGTAAAAAAGCTGATGGAGTGCCTTGACAATTTTAGTGCCTTATCAGTGTGCCCTGAATTGAAAAAGATTGAAAACCACTACCCTAGAGGCCGCTGCCTTTATAAATGCCAAGGGGTGTGCCTATGATGGTGATTGGGCAGCAGTGGCCCCCCCAAGTAGCAGTCTGTTTAACCTTGCTGCACTTAACCTAATCTGCCCTGTCAATTTTGTGACCCAACAAAACCATGACCCAATGGCCATGATCCACTGGTGGGTCCTGGACCCACAGTTTGGGAACTGTTGGTCTACAGTGTTGTTTCTCAACCAGTTTTATGGTACCACCAGTGGTACTTGAAGTGGTGTCTGATGGTATTTGGTAGACCCCTGGACATCTGCTATCTGGCAGTGAGACCAGCAGTGCAGTGTGACAAATGGCAGTAGGCAGTGAGCAGCGCTCCAAAGTGTGCTTTTCAGGCACTTGAAAAAGCCCTCCCATCCACACTGAGCCTCTTACTGGTGTTTGTCACGATGCATCTGGCCTCCCAACCCAGAAGTAACTGGTGATGGCACCATCACCAGTTGCTTCCAGTGGTACTTCCAATACGTAGACCATGGAAAGTGATATGGCGGGCTCAAACGCTGGTCTACAGTGTATGTGACACACTGCCTCAAGCACTACAAGTCCCAGAATTCCTTAGTCCCTTCCAGCCTTTCCTAGGCAGGAACAACCATGTGGCAGCTGCAGGGAGAGATAAGCTCTGTAATACGCATAGACACTTGAGATCTAAAACCACTGGGAGCTAGTGCTGCAGAGAGGTTCTGGACACCCCGGAAGACATGAGGTTGATTCAATGAGGTTAGGCCTATGGAATGCACAGAAGAAACTGGACTCTAGACCCCAGGGACAGGAACCGTTTCTAGAAAACACCTGTCACTCGTGTATAATTAATATTCATACATGCTATGCTACCATGTCTGGCTATAAAAACGAATTGGGCAGCCAGAAGTGTAAGCTGTCTATTGCCTGCTGGTGCCGTGTTGTGAATAAGGGACTGAACTGTGAACCAGCACTTTCTTGATTTAAATGTTGCCTCTGTCTGGGCTGCTCACTCAGTGGCCGTAGACAGGCTGCCCCTGCTGAGCCTCCGCAACTGCAATATGGGGCTAATCCTGCCTACTTACCTACAAGGTAATCGTAACTGCTTTGCACACAGTCAGGAAGCACTACACAGGTGCTTAGTATTGTTAAGAAGTTTAAACAAAGGCAATTAACATGGCAATTTGTGCAGTTGCACAGGCAGAAAGCCTGAGCCAAAGGAGGTGATTAAAATGTGGGGGGAGGGGGGGCAGAGAGGGCTCTTCCCTTTTAAGATCTTCCCTTTGAAGATTGGGAAAAGGGGCATGATTTGGCTAAAGTGGGGGAGGTCCTGTGTATTTCATTAGTAGCACAATCCTATGCGCATTTATTCAGAAGCATGTGCCATTATATTCAGTGGAGCTTGCTTCCAGGAAAGTGTGCACAGGATTGCAGCCTAAGGGTCTTCTATCTTTCCCTTTGTAATATGAGCACTAAACTAACCCACCCAATGGACTTGATTTTTTTGCCTTCCCCACAAGGGACCCCTGGGAACTGTCAATTTTTTCCCCAAAGGGGACCATTTAACTCCATTCTCAATATGTTCCCAGGGACAGAGAACCATGTTTGATGAATCTATATACAATTAGCATGTAGTGTTACAGCATTTTCACGAGTGGGATGAGACCAATTTTTGAATAACAGAGGCTTGTGGCACCTTAGAGACGAACCCGTTTATTGATTTCAGCATTGGCTTTTGTGGATTATATTCCCCTTCATCAGATGTACAGGATAACACTTCGTGTATCGGATGAAGGGGACTGTAGTCCTCAAACGTTAAGCTGAAATAAATAGGTCAGTCTTTCAGGATCCACAGGACTCTTAGTGGTTTCTGCTGCAACAGCCTAACATAGCAGCCCCTTCTGGCAGCATTTAAATGTGAGAGATACTTCCTGCAGTAAATTAGTGAATGATTAGCTAGGCTTTGCATTATTGCAAAAATACACAAATTGCCTCACCACCATTGAGATGCTGGGCACAAGGCAGCGTCTGTGATGTCTGAAAAGCAGCCCCCACTCTTTTTCTCCTTCTTCATCCTCATAGTTATCTTGGAGGACGGTGGCTGTGCAGACTCCAGGATGAGCAAATTGGCAAAACTAAGGCAGACTCTTGCTGGTTGCCATGGTCCTGATTTTCCCCGTGCCCAGTCAAAAATTCCCACCAGGCTGGTTCTGTGGCCCAGCACACATTACTCCCTGTCCCAAGGATGTGGTGGGACATATTGTGTATGGTTGGTTACATCTTTAGTTCCCTGTCCACCTCACGCACGTCACAGATGCGAATGCACCTGGGGGGGCCTCTGTATCCCATAGAGTTTATATTTGCAAATAAAATCAGTAAATTACATTAGTTGCTCTGCACAGGTTTTGGAGGCAGAGACAGGGCCTCCGGCCCAGGACAAGGGGTTCGGTAGAGGAAGGTATAAGAGGGGTCTGTGTGTGTGAGAGAGCATCTTAGGCAGACATGCCTAAGTGCCATAGGGTGGGCATAGCACAGGATTAATTACATTCATCTCAGAGTTTCTGCCCACGGGGAGGTTTATAGAGGTACTGTTTCTTTTGGGGGGAGTGGGGACTGAGATCCAGGATTCCTGGGTTCAGGAGCCATTCTGGTTTTTAGAGTGTGAGTGTCATGGAGAGCCAGTCTTCCCAGCACAGGGGAGAGGGCATGACACCCAACCAGGCTGGAGTCTAGAACTAGGAATCTAGAACCACTGCATGTAGGAGCTGGGGGGTTCTCGAATGAGAGATAGAAGTCAATCCTCCCAGCACAGAAACCAGATTGGACCTCTCACCTGGAGCTCAATAGGATGACTTGGGAGATGGGCCATGAGGAGTTTAGGCCTCTTGGGCCAGGAACTAAGCTAGAAATTTAGAGCAGGTGCTGTGTTCTGGAGGCAGATGTGGAAGCTGAGAAGTGGGTTGGGTTCTAGAGTGATAGGGAGCCACACATCTTGGCCCTAGGAGCCCTTCTAGGCTCTAGCTAAGGTGGGGTTCTAGACTGGAAATTTGGACCTGGGAACCAGAACTCCTGGACTCTCCAAGAAAAGTGAGGGGGGAGGAAGCAGGAAGAAGTCTATCATACATGGCACCCGGGTGCTACAAGGCCGGGTGCTAGGGGCAATTGGGACCTTGGAGATCCACACCATAGGAGAGGATTAACTGGGGGGGGGGAGAGGGGAGTGTACCGACCCCTTTCCCTGTAGCCCCTGTCCCACTCAGCAACCACAAAAATCAAAACACAACCCTGTCAAATGCAGGCATTACCATCCCCCTCCCCCCCAATAATCATTCCCAGGGATCAGATCCCTGAATCACAAAGTCAACACTACATACTTCAGTTCATTTCAGTACATTAAGGCAAAAGGATTCAGTGCTGCAGTTCTCAACCCTTCCAGGACCAGTCCAGTCCCCAATAGCCCAGTCTTATGCTGGGTGGTTTACGTATGACTTCCCCTAACCCAAGAAACCCTCTCCTATCTCTTCTTGGAGAACCCAGGGTACTTTCTCTTCCTCCCCCCATCAACCCATCTGGCCCAAATGCCCCTTTGGAGAACTTAGGATCCTTTGACTGGCTCCTAAATCCCCTTGGCCTAATGCATTCTAGATCTCACTGTTAGGCCAAATATTAGGGCTTCGGTCTTTGCTAGTTGCGATCCTCTCTCTCTCTTGACTTAATAAATGTCTGCCCCTTCCAAAACACTCAGAATCCTGCTCTGCTTCAGCCTACCAACAACCTTCAGGATTTCCACCCCCCCCACCTTGGTTTACTCTGCCATCATTGACCCTTCTCCCTATGCATGGGGTAAGCCCAGGCATGTTCCCCTGTGCATCCAACCACCTCCATTTCCCTCCAAGGAAGAACCCAAAGAGGTGGTAGTGTGACTAGGAGGTGTGGCCTCTTGCCAAGGGTCAACCACAAGTGAGGCCACATTTCAGAAGAGCCTGGTGCACGGGCTGCTACTCCCTTTACACCATCTAGAAAACGATTTTCTGGATATGAAAGATGGGGACTCCCTGGAGGGCAAAAAAAGTTAACTGTTCAGCTTCCAGGGAGCTCCTAAAGTAGCCTGAACATAAAGAATGCTTAGCCTTACCCATAGAATCCATAACTGCCCTTGGTTGAATGGCTCCCGTCAGATTCCAGGAGTCAAGTTCACTAGCCCTACTGCTCCACCTCAGGTCTCATTACCCACCCATATCTCATGCTAAACCACAACTCCTCCATTTAAGAACCCAGGTGACACTGCCCCTTCTCCCTCCCACTGGAATCCTTGAAACCCACTTTCCTGTCTCGAGAACCAAAGAGTCCCCACCGCCCCCCTGACCAATCTGATTCTATTCATTTAATTTCTTTTCCCGAGCTTGAACCTGTGAATCCACGGGGCTGCCCACACGAGGGGCTGAGAACAGCAGCACAGTCCCCGGCCTGTAACGGAGAGGAGAGCATACTCCCTGCCTCCCACAACATCATCATTTTGGAAGACATTCTAAAGTTTTGTTTCGTTTCGCTCCCTCGTTGGGGTCTGTGGATGGGAAGGGCCGGTGCGGCCGGTCCGACGAGACGAGACAAGAGCCCTTTTTGAAAAAAAAAAAAGAAAGAAAAAGATGGCCGCTCAACCGGCAGCACACAGGTGCCCTGTTGGCAGCACTTGTCATAGCTGCACAGCGAGGGGAGGGAGTTTTCACCACGTGGCACTACAGTGTGGCGCCGGTGGCTGTCGGGTGCGGGTGGAGCCACATGTCTGGAACTGGGGCACAGGGTGAGGCCACGGGGTGGCTTTGGAGGCACAGTGGGAGTCACCACGTGGCATGTCAGGATGTGGCAAAAACAGAAGAAGGGCACCGGGGCGTGTGTGTATTTGGGCGGGAGAGTTACGTGGCAAGAGGCATCCTGAGAGGGAGGCACAAAAAGCCACGTGGCACAGAGCCATGGCACTGGAAGGGTTAACCCAGCCATGCAAATTGGGTGAAGAGGTGCAACTCTGCTCCAGGCCTCCCAGGAGCCCACTTGACCGACATCATCTGGTGCGCAAGTACAAACCAGTCACCCCTGACGTCTCTCGAGTCCTTTGTTCTTTTTGCCCTTGTGCCCAGCTTCGTCCACCAAAATGACCACTTACTCCTGCCCTCACCCTACTAGGTTACCTAGCACTTCCTGCTGGCTGGCCCCATCATCTCCCTCCCCCCCCTCCACACCCGAAATGTCTGCCTCTATTCCTTCCAGTGGATTCTGCCCACCGGATCCAAACCCTGCGCCTGTCTCTTCCTTCCGCTACAGACAGCTCTGTGCCTCTTTGGAAAAACAGTTGCCTTTGGGGCCGTCTCCATCTTGTCCTATTGCCACAAGCTAGGCAGGAAGCAACGGGTCACTTGTTGCCATGGGAGCTCCCCCTAATGGCCATGACCGTGGGCAGTCTTGACCGTGGTCTTTTGGAGAAAAGTCATATACAGTATATATATTTTCTTTCTTTCCTGCATTTCCCAACCACAGAGGGCTAGAAAAAAAAAATCCACCTTGTTTTAATAAAAGCAAAGCTGAAACTTCTTTTAAGGTTCTGTGAAATATCCTGGCTGCCCACGTAAACTTTTATTTGCCTGGGACCTACCACCAGTTGTTTTTTTTTTAAGTTTTTTTTCTTTTTTCTTTTTTTTGCATGCCTGGGTTAATCTTGTGGTCATGAAGGGAAGGGAAGGGTACATTGCTGGCCTTGGGAGGCATCAGATGGGCAAGGTGACCCAATATGGAGCGTATGGGCACAGGTGTGATGGGAGCCACGTCGTATGGGGCAATGTGGCGCGGCTCAGAGTAGCGTGCTCCGCCACAGTGGATTCAACAGTTGTGGAAAAAGGGAAGGACTTAGCTGTATGGCACAGAACTACGGTTCAGAGAAGCAAGGGTGGGTGTCAGCTGCATGGCACAGTTGTGGCGGGGGTGGTGGTGTGGCGGCTCGCTGTAGATCAAGTGTCACACAGTACAGGTGACCTAGTGAAATGGGGCCAGCCACAAGGCCTTACAGTCCAGAGTACAAGCCCCCCCGCGCACTTCCCCACAGCTCATAATCCCTGATGTGGAGATTGAGGGGAGGGGGTCGAGGAGGTCCCCCCCTTTCCCCTCCCTTCAGACGGAGCATCACACTGAGGATCCCAGCAATGGGGAATAGCAGCAGCAGAAGCCCCCCCCACCCCAGCCTGTGTCCTGGGAAAAACAAAGCAGTCTGTGCACTGGGTCCCGGTGTCCAAAATGGCTGCAGTTGGGAGGGCGAGTTAATGAAGCACCCCCCTTGTATGCTGGGCTCTTTTGTTTCTTTGGCAGCTGAGCGTTGGGGAAAGGAGGGGGCACTCCATCCACTGCACAGATATGGTCAGTATCCGAGACTCCTCTCCCCCGGGACCGGGGTAGTGGGAGCACATGGTGATGCTGGAGGAGGCAGCAGGAGAGACCCATCGTGGGAGCACCCACCTAACGTCCTACTTTCTTGCCCCCTTCTTCATCTCTGTTCCAGCCCCCTCGCTGCCTGGAGCAGGAGCACCTGGCTGCCACCAGATGCCTCTGGCAGAAGGACACTGAGAGGCCCACAGTTTCTCAGGAGGGAAAAAAAAAATTCCATTGATCTTCCCGTCCTGGAAATGCAGAAGTATGCAATGAGTGCTCATAGACAGGTGGCATGGAGTTACAATGGCTTCGGACATGAGGATAAATGAAGCTTCCAGCTGATCCCCACACACACACATGGAGCGATGAGCCAAACCAATCTCACCCACAAAATGGTTGCATTTGCACTGCTATGGCCAGGGTTGTGTGTACTCTTGTGGTGGAAAGGCGTGAGGAGAACTGTTCCTCTTGACACACCCACCTCACTGAGAACAGCACTGTGGCCCTCACCTGTTTCTTTACCATCCAAAGCAAGGTGGATGACCCCAGAGAATACCCTTGGCATTTGCAAATTTGGTTTGGACCTCTGCATCTAGTCTCTTGCAAGCCTGCAAAGACCCCTCCCCTTCTTCAGAAACCACTTGAGTGGAACTTTAGAATCACCCCGCATGTTCTTTTTCCTTTTTCTCTTTCTGCTGAGTTTATTACGTTTATATCCCATGTTTCTACTATCATGGAACTCAAGGCAACATCATGGAAGTCCTTGACAGCCATTCAGCAGCCCTAGGAGTGCTTACTTCAGTGGCTGGCCATCACTTGTGCCCTCAGACCACAGCTTCAGCAATGAGAATTGTCTGTAGTTCTGCTTATTGTTACACTATTATTGTATTTATATTTTAGTTTTGTTAGTCAAATGTGTTTTTTTTAAGTAAAACATAAAAGCAGGCTAGAAAAGTTAATTAAAAGGAAACCACTGTCATGTGTCCATCTCTGCTCCCCCCCCCCCAGGACTGGGCCTGGCCTATGAGATCCACCTTGACGTCAAAGTGGAACCAGCTGATTTCCACAATGTATATGCAGGCTTGTAATCAAGCTGTCCATTCCTACTGAGTCAGTCCACAGATCTAGTTAGTTCAGCATTGCCAATCTAGCATTAATCTCCAAGGTTTCAGCTGGGGGGGGGGGGGTGTCTTTCCCAATCTACTCCAGAGATACCAGGGAATGAACCTGGGACCTGCTACATAAAAAGCAGGGACTCTTTTATCACTGAGCTAGAGTATTCTCCTTGAGAATACTTTGCATTGTCATGGACCCTGTTCTGTCCAGGATGACCTCCACATTTCCATTCCTCCCCCAGCAGGCACATGGCAGCTGTGCATCACTTCCTGGTGACCAAACAGGGACGAATGAACTAACCAGAAGAGAACAGGCTCTTTGGGTGTTTTTTTTCTTCAGACGGATGGTGTGCTATGAATGACTAATCTAGGTATGTGTAGGTGGGTAAATTCCTTTCCTGGAAGGCTGTATATAAAGGAGCCAGCAAACATTATCACAGTGCAGCACAGCTCAGTTTCCGAGGGTGGCCACAGTGAGCATTTCAGACAAGGCCGTTTGCGGTTCATTCACACTCACAAAAAATCCTCATCTCTGCAGCTCAGGGGGTCGTGTCTGAGGCATACATAGGTGGAGGGACTGCTACAAACACCTCTGAATACAGGCTCAGTCTCACCAGCGCTCACCAAAGGTGATAAACAAGGCTGCTGTGGCCCCCAAGGAAAGGCCAAGTCCACCACAGGCCTCCAGATCAAATGGAACAAGCTGATCCCATGAGGATTCTCTGACAGGATTCCTAAAACTTGAATATAGAAGGTGGTGTGTTTGACTTGGCATATAGAAATATGAGATGTACTCTACTTGCACAAACTGAAGGAGGCAGGTGAGCCCCCATGAACTGGGGTTTGCTCTATTCTTTGTTGTGGCAGGATTCAGAGATTGATGGGCTGGATTTGCGGGAAAAGATGGGCACTGGCTAATTGCCTCCTGAAGAGCTCGGGTTGCAACTGCTGTGCTGAAGTTCCAGTCCCTTTGTGAAGTTTTGCAAGGATCCTGCTCATACAACATCAGAATAGCGCCACAGATGGCTTTGCTTTGAGTGGATCCCATGCTGCTGAAATCTAGATTTCACCTCCAGGCAGATCATGCAAGTACTATATGCACCAGTATCCCCCTACCCCTCTTTAATCCAGGTCCTTGGTACTAGCGTGATCCTGTGAACCCCCAAGTGATACTGGTCTTAGCACACCAATGTGGCATCGAACCACAGGGAAGCAGCAAAAGCGCTGCTCAAGGAATGGGCGAACTTTTCCACTGGTGGATGAGATTTGTGAGCTCTTTACCAGATAAACCAACCATCCAAGAGCTGAGCCACTCAGGACTGACTGCAGCCATAACATCCCTGTTTCCTAAAGGATTATGCAAAGCACCCATGGTTGAGGAACTGTAGATACGTGGCCATGTAATGGAACTCTGCACATGTTTGGTCTCTAAACCATAATAAATGATAAGGGTAGCAGCACTATGCAGCTGACAGAACAGTACTGAAAGTCAAAGCTGTGTGCGCTTTGGTTTTCTACAAGCACACTATTCAGTTGTTGGGGCAAGCAATTTCAGCTTTCATTTAAAAACAGAAAGCAGGGTTTCTAGTTCTTCCGATTACGCTGTCTGCTACAAAGCTGGGTGGAGAGGATCAGTGAGATTTCCAAAGATATGAGGGAATGGAACCCTTCCCATGACTACCTAAAGGGGAGTGCCTTTTGAAAAGCCATCAAATATGAGCAAATTAATGAAAGAAACCAAATGTAGCTTTTCTTGGAGCAGTTATCCCCCCCTCCCCCGCACTGCAGAGTACTTAACAACCCTGGTAATTGCGAAGATGCACAGGGCAAGCTGTGAAAGGGCTGGATGTGTTAACATGCAAATGACTGAACAGAAAAAAGAAGAAGTGTCAAATAATGCGCAATCAAGAACATGGAAGGGTGGGTGACTGCATGTGGGTGCACACATATAAGTAGCTATACAGCTGGAGGACTGATACCAGCTAGTCAAAGAAGAAAGGTGTCAAAGCCAGCTGCCACTTCCATGGGAGAATGGAAAGAATGTGCAAGTATATATTTAGAGGACTGGAAGTGATGAGACGCATACAAATGGTCCAATGATGCTCATGTCAATGCCAGATAAATGAAATGGACAAACTGCTACATGGTAACACAAGAGAAAAGTGCACACCCATGTGGGTGCCCAGGCAGGCTTTGGTGAGCTTCTCAAAGTGTCTCTCTGCTGGTGGGGGAGGAGATCCCACCACTACCCTCACCACGGGATCTCTCCTTGCAGCTTCCCCTGTGCCCAGCCCCACAGCTGCAACCCCTCCACCTCATTTTGTTCTCCCCAGTGGTGGAGGTCCATTGTACATTCAGGTGAGAGGCTCCCCCAGGGGCAGGGCGGTTCCCCCATCACCTCTCCAAAAAGAACTTGAGGGCACGGGCAATGTTCATGCGGTGCCCGACTCGCGTCACGCCCAGGTCAATGAAATCTTCCTTGGTGAGGGACGGCAGGTGAGAGCCGTCAATTTCGTTGTCCAGGAACCGGTCACGGTGTTCCCCCAACTTCAGGTATTCCAGCCAATCGGCCACGTCGTACTTGGTCCAGAAAGGCAGCGGCTTGGAGCCAAACGGCTTGTCCGTGGCTGGCGGCAGGAAGTGGGTTGGAGACAGGGAGCGGCTGCCTGATGGGAAGCCTGGAAAAGGATGCTCACCGCCAGAAGTAGGCGAACCGCGGAGATCAAAGACGCTGGTATAGATGGGCACAGAAGGCAGGATGGGAAGAGAGGAAGGCCTGGGGGCAGGGCTAATCTTGTGCTCACTGGGCAGGGCAGCTGGGCTTGGGGCCCTTCGCAAGGCTGGCCGGATGTCAAACTCCACACTTTTGGGGTGCTTGCCCTGGGGAGACTTAGGCCAGTTGTGGAAAAGGCTGCTTACAGGTTTGGAGGAAATCAGTGATGGGGATGTCTCGTCTGGGAGCCTGTGGGGAAGGAGAGAAGGAATAAGAGATTGTTAGAGCCCACACGGCTCCATACTAAAAGAGAATGGGGCAGCCGTGCTACCTGAAGGCAGTGTAACACTTGCCCTATAGCAGTCATGCTAGTACTGGAACAAACAGGGCTTTCCCAAGACGCCTATTCCATTCCCTTGGAGTTCATCTCCGAGCATATCTCCCAACCCAGCCTCAAACATATGGTCAAACCACTGTGCTGCTTAGATGCGAGAGTGTTCAGTCACATGAATGGGGTGTTTGGGGCCACCATTTTTTCCAAGCCACCGGCAAGAAGCCATAACATGAACTGGAAGTTGATGGGGGCAGGCGCTTAGCTCTTTACCCATGAGCTTTTCTTCTCATCAAATCACTCCTAAGCTACTTCTTGCCCCTGAGAAGGAAAAAGACATAAGGACCTATATCCTTTCCCCAAGAGCAGAGGGGTTGATTTTAGTAAAAGTAGCCCCTTAGATGGAGACAGATAAGTATCACTCTCCTATCTTCTGGCCAAAATTGCAGCTTCTTTGGGGCTTTAAAAAAAAAAACCCTCAGGCACAACATTCAGATGAGTGATCATCACATATTGTTTGAACCTCAGGACCCCTTTCAGTGAAGTCCAATGCACTTCAACATAAGACAGAAAATTCTATATGAAAATAAAGCCAGGTGGAACTTAGCTAACCATAATTTGGAGAAATGGGAGCCTGAAGGCGCAAGACACAGTCTACAGGTTACTGTACTGCTTTCATGTGACAGCTCTCTTCAATCCTAACCAGAAAAAAAAATGCACAGGGAAAAAAGCCCACAGAAAAACCCCACTGTAATAAATGCACACAAGAAAAATGCTCACACAGAAGAATGCCCACATGGAAAAATATGCATATATGTTAATTAGGGTTAAGGATTCAATGGGTTAGGGTTATCTTGAAAATTGCTATATGTGCGTATTTTTCCATGTAATTTTCTATGTGGGCATTTTTCTTGTGCGCAATGATGACTGATGACTGTTTGGGAATTTTCTTGTGGGCTTTTTATTTATTTATTTATTTGACCCTCTTCCATACCCATGTGGCTTCCATAGATTATCTCAATGATGTGATACTTCCATGCCAGCACCAGATGTTGCTGGTGACAGAGATCCATGGGGCAAGCTGTGGTAGAGATGGTGTTTTGCCTCACAGAGGGCACTTTTAGAATGCCTGATCTGTGGTCCTTCTGATGCTGGGAGATGTTTCTTCTACGGAAGAGGACCAGTAGGACCAGAGTGGAGAATCAAACCCAAACCCAAAACTAGTTCAGAAAGGATTCCCCCCCCCCCCCAGCGAACGGTAACTCAGCCTGACCCTAAAATATCTGAATTGCTTTGAACTGACACTGGAAACCCTTAAAACAGAAAAATGGGAACTGGTTCAAAATACAGTTAAGGTTTTCCACTTCCAGCTTACGGAAGGGCCCTCAGGTTGGGGCGTTGTGACACCCCAGTTTTAAAAGCCCTGCACTAAGGAACGACCCGTATTCTGCTACCTCCCTGTTGTCTGTGAATGGTCTGCTTTTGGCTAAAGGCCTACAGACCCCAGATCTAGAGTTCAGCATTAAAAGAATAAGGGTGCACTCCTAATCAACTTTCCAGTACTGGCATAGCTTTGCAAGTGGGTATGTGCTGCATCCTGCAGTTGGGGAGCAGTTACGGAGGCCTCCTCAAGGTCTGGCAATGTTTGTTCCCTTACCTCAAAGTTGCATTGCCCTTATGTCAGTGTGGGAAAATGGGTTAGGATTGTGTTCTAAATTTTCTTGGGTTTCATTTTTTTTTTTTTTTGGGTAAGCCTTTTGCAATTTTGCTTGTAAAAAACTTTAACAAAAACCCTGTTTGGTTATCCTACTTCCACATTATAGATTTAAACAGCAAGCAAAACAGTTAGAAATTGTTCTGCATAAAATATACTTAAACTGGCTCAAAGTGTCTGGACTGGTTACCAAACCACTTTTTGAAGGTTGCTTCTGAACAAGAGAACCCAATTATTTTAATGGCTCAGCTCCCTGGTTTTGACATAAGCTGCAAAGCACATTTTTTTTTAATGGTTGTGTATTCCCAGTAGCATGGTGGGGGCAAAATAGTAAGTACTGTAGGTGCCACAACACACCATGTAAGCAGACACTCCCACTTTCCATCACAGCCATTCTGGGCAGTAACAGCAATGTGCAGGTACTCACCAAACCAAACAGCATCTCCTGTGCATTGCCTACAGTACTTACTATTTGCCCCCTCCCCAGCTACACTACTGTGTATTCCTTAGAAAGAAGAGACTTGCCTGCAGCGGCTGCAGTAATTTCCCTGCAATGGCCTATGGTAGCTGCTAGAAGTGGTTGTACATGGGGAAAGCTACAACTAGACAGGCACGCATAGGTAAGACTAGGGGCTTAACAAGCACAACAAGGAATGAGGGGCAGCTTAAATGACTACACAGAGACAGAAATGTGCACCTCATGCCAGAGATGCCTTGACAATCAGCAATACATGAAGGGTTTTCCAGCTGAAACTACAGGGACGTCCATTAGAAAACCATTCCAAAGCTTTTATCCTACTTCCATGACTCCCTTCTCCAAGGAGATCTGAATGTTTGTCAGAATTTGGTCTTCAGTGAACTGGTGACCACCTGCCTTCCAAGAAACTGGGCTCTCCTCACTCCCCTACCCATTACCTTGACACAAACGTGCAAGAAATGTATCTGGACGGATTCAAAGTGGCTGAACCGGTTTCCCATCCATTTTGCGAAGCTGAATTTGAACCAGTTTTAAAAAATGAAACTGAACCCACTTTTGAATGGTTCAAGACCCTGCCCCAGTCATGCCGGTTTTACACATGCAGGGATTGACCTTCATGGAAGCACTTCAGAGGGTCCACATTAAGACAGAAAATCAGAATGGTGCCTCCCTAATATTATCTGTGACTATTTAATAACAGGATTCTTGGAGTCCCTCCAAGTCAAATCTCCCACATATAATGCTCACAGTCTCAGAGACTTTCTCTGGCCTACAGTCAGAAAGACACTGCAACCTGAGCATATGAATGAAGCCAAACAACACAGGACTTGAGGCTTGGCTTCACAAAGCCTGAGAAGAGGGGACCCATTGGCACAAGAGAATGAAGTCCCAATCGTATCGGGTTTTCCAATGCCGGTGCAGCCGTGCCAGTGGGGCATACGCTGCATCCTGTGGTTGGGGAGACAGTCACAGAAGCCTCCTCAGAGTAAGGGAACATTTGCTCCCTTACCTTGGGGTTGCATTATGGCTGCACCGGAGATGGAAAGTTGGATAGGACTGGGTCCTGAGATTTCTCAGTAATGGCTGTTCCTTTGATATATGCACTGCTGAAGGAAGCCCTTTCAGTCCACCTTGGAAGGAAGGTAATGCACACTGATTGGCAACTGTGGATCCAAAGCCCAGTTCAGGCCAGAAGAGCAGACAGATCAAGAGAACTGGAGCAGCCTGGGGGCAGCAGAGGTATTTACTTGGTAGCCTCCGAAAAGAAGAAAAATAATAAGTTTTCCTACCTGCTCTAAGCAATTCAGGAATGTTTGTTCTCTCTCTTCCAAAGTCCATTCCTTCCCCTCTTCTATGGGAGAGCATCTGGTTCTAAACATATGTTCCACCCATCCTTCCCAGAAGTTCTGGCTTTTGTGATAACCCACTAAGGCTCCATCTCTCCCAGTCCATCTCTCCTGCCCGCCACCCAGACAAAAATACCTTGATTATGTGTGCTGTGCATAAGATTGCAATCTTCGCCCAATCCCATTGCATCGGAGGAACTGCAGTAAATTCCCCTAGCACAAAAGTGAGTGCAGATGAATGACGGAATGGAGCAAATAAAAGTCCGCGATGTGACTGCATTGAATGGAAGGGGGCTGAGAACCTACAGTGCCTTGGTCGCCAGCTGATATACTCGTAGGTACTTGGCCCTGGTCATCTTTGGAGGTGTGCAAAGAGGAGGAAGTTGCCACTGTGGAGCAACCTCAGCAAGGAATGAGACAAGCAAGACTTTGTGACACAGAAGCGGGACAGGTGGGTGTGTGGAGGCCCACAGGCAGCAGCAAATGGTGGCACAGTAGACAAGTAGGCTCCAAGGCCCGGAGTCACTGCCTCACACCATCTTCTAGAGGACCTAGAAAACTCAGCTCCTCAAGGTGTGAGCAGCGTGGATGAATTGGTTCTCAAATTATGTCCCAAGCAAACTTGAACACATGACGTTGCCTTCTCAGAGTCAGCCCTTTGGTACATCTAGCTCAGTATTAACTACGCTAACTGGCTGTGGCCCTCCAGGATTCCAAACAGCAGCCTTTGGTAGCCTGGCCTAGAGACTATATCAGGGATTGGACCTGGGACCTTCCGTGTGCAAGACATGAGCTCTACAACTGAGCTCCGGCCCCTTCCTTAGAGTGGCTCAGGAATTTATTACTCAGGAGAAATATCAACAAAGGTGGATGTGGTTACAATAGCTTGTCCCTCCTGACCAATACTGCCCTGCAAGGCACAACTGGAGCGGGTGCATTTCGGAGAACCCTCAAACCTGACTACATGTGATATGTGAGATCTGATCACAGTTCTCTCCAGCTCTTTAAAAAGCTACAGCAAGGAGGACCTTTGACTGGAGAAGCAGTTCTAGAGAACATGGATGACCTCCCTCATATGCCATTTCCTCAAGCAAAATACCCCCCCCCCCATTAAGCTAATAGCTCTCCATGGGGGAAAGGGCAGGTGCAATGTAGGAACTTGCCTTCTTCCACAGTGCAGCTTGTAGCACCTGGGTGCGCAGTAAATCCGTGAAATGGCATGGGGGAAAGGGCTACTTTAGGGACTAAAATTTTGGAGATTAAAATTGCTGTTCTCCTGTGTTGCATACACTTTTGGCCCAATCCTATGGGGACATCATGCCCGTAGAATGTGCCCACAGGATTGGGCCAAAAATACATAACACGCTTTGTGGCTGTCACAAATGTGACACCATCAGAGTGTGCAGCCTGGCTGCAGCTGCAAGTGACTGGGTCTGTGAGGATGCCCACTTATACAGGTATGGCCACGCAAGGGATGACAGGGAGGTGAGGAGGGTGTGGATCAGGGTGGGGTGGGCAGAATGGGGGAAGCAGGGTGGATTGGGTTTAGGTAGGGGGCAAGTTCAGTGGCAGCAATGCCCACTGAATCCTACCCCCCTTCTGGGTCTTGATCCACCTTCATGGGTCAATATGAACTTGTGCCAGCAATACTGCTGGAGTAGGTCAGAGTCCACCCCGGAGTCAGCAGCTGGGGATTACCCCAGGGCAAGGGAACACATGTGCCCTCAACATGCTGAAACTCCCCTTCTGGATACAGCAGGTACTGCACTGGCACCGCTATATTGCCCCATTGGGGTGTTAGGGTGGATTGGGCTGCCTGGCTCTCGGTTAGTGAAGGCTCACCAATCTGCCTCACACCCTATAATCCACTCCCTAAGGGGTTGTAGCAAACATAGAAGAGTTCCTCAGCAAACACACGTGGGTGTAGAAAGGATTTCCTGGGTGGATGCCTGAAAACCACGACCCTCGCTAGTATTCCCTTGTCAGAGGATATCAGTCGCAAAGGGGAAATCCCACCCGCAAACTGATATGTGCCTCTTGCACAGACCTGCGCAGCTTTGACTTGCCAAGGCCAATGTAGTCCCGTCAGCCATGACTGGCAGAGCACTGAGGCTCCAATGAAGTCTCCTGTTTTTGCTCCCAGCCTGGAGCAGCAATGTGAAGGCTGTACAGTACTTGACAAACCACTGGGGCAGGCTTTTTTCAGCTTGGTGAGTAGCTGTGCAGACCTGTTTTAGCAAAAAGGCCATATTGCCAACAGCCATCTTGCTCTCCAGTTGTGACCAAACCTGGTGGGACCTCCAGTTACACCACGTCAATCTGGAGAGGAGCCACACACACACACACACACACACACACACACACAAAACTCCCAATATTTTGGTGTGGGGAGAAACTACCTTGAAAACAGGATCACTCCCCTGCCCAAAATGGCAATGCTTCATTGTGGGGTTGAGCACATCGTTCTCAAAAGTGAGAGTCGCTTCCATAAGGAAAGGCTTGAGTAGCTAATTAGGGGGCTTCCTTCCCCATTTCTACCAGCTAATTGCTAGCTTTTTGCTAGTGGCTAATTGGGATCAGAAAGCAGAATGTGGCTTGTCCCTTGCCCAGAATGTGTGGCTGTGTGCCTCCCTCTCCAATTCGAAGCTGACTGTGTGGAGAATCAATAAACAACCCCCAATTTAGTCCAAAGCAGAAAGCCCATTAAACTTGGGCCCCCCCAGGAAAGCCCACATGGAACAGATCCCTCCCACGTCTATTGATCTCTCATTTTCTGACTGAAACTGGCCGTGTCCAGCTGTGTTGCCTGCTTTGGGAGTCACTCTGCACATTGTAGGAGACAAACACATATTTTAAAAGATGTCTATACGCAGCAGGGAACGTCAATTAATTATGGACTCCCTGGAACACAAGTCTATGTGTTTTTATGTGCTTTTTATGTCAGTATAAGTGACGTTCAAAACACATGCTCTTCCTGATTTTGCACATGGTACTCTATAGCTGACATTAGGGAAAAAAATACTTTCCTGGCTATTGGCCTTTGCATTTCTGCCTGAATATATCTAAGTGTGAACACAGCACAAGAGGCAAGGTGTACTGTGTGTGTGCAAACAGCACACACAGAGATGGGTCCTACAGATGTCCGTACCTTTGTAGTCTCACTGCACTGATTTGGGACACAAGGTCACAAAAGGGGTAACGCATGTGCCTACAGGAACTGATCTGTGTTACGTGTGCACACGAGAACGACTGGGGATATGCACGGAATGGTCAGCGTGTGTGCAGAGGTATAAACCGGAGGTACAGTGAGGATGCGCACAAGGAGGCACTGCATGTGTACACCCCTGCTGACCACGAAATGTTAAGTGTGCCACACACAGCGCATCCTTCCTTGCCCGGTACCTGCCAGCACACCCAACGATGTAATGGTGGTAAAAAAAAATAAAAATCATAAAAAAGCAAGCATTGACGGGAGAATGAGAAAAGGAGACAAACCCAACTGAAACACGAGATGCAGCATGCACAGGGCTGGCTTCCTGCTTCCTGCTCCTCCTCCTGCTCCGTCCGCCTAGTACCTTTGCCTTTGAAGGGAGCTGGGCCTCTCGGGACCAAAGGAAGCCACCGTGTCAGGTGGCCGTGACCACGACACTCCACCCATCTGCTGCAACTTGGTGCTCAACTCGCTGATGATGCTGGCCTTCATGGTGGACATGGATGAGGCCTTGGGCTCCTCCCACGGCAGCGTCGGAGACTTCCGCTGCAGCTCTTTGCCTGGCTCGGCAGCGGCTGGCTGCTGGTGGTAGGGCGGGGCCGGTGTGAGGGCGAACATGTTCTCAGTACATGCTGAAACCGAGATGGTGGAACTGGTGGGGGTAGCCACCGGCAAGCGTCCTGGGAACGGCCGGGAGCGCAGCTTGGTCTGAAGGGGGCTCTTTTCTGCACCGCCGCCGCCTCCTCCCCCACCACTTCCCCCAAAAGCTTGCCCATCCAAATAGGTGATGTAAGTGTCCAAGAGTTCCGTGCCTTCTCCAGACATGCTGGACAGCGTGGAGACGCTGCTGATGGTCTCCAAATGGTGGTCGCTGCTGCTGCGGCTATCCACCTCCTCGATCCCGGAGTCGGTCACGGCTTCGGGGGCCTCTGCTGCAGGAATGGCAATGGACGAGACGACAGAAGAGAAGTTGACGTGAGGGGCTTCCTTGGTTTCGGCTGCTCCTCCTTGGGTCAGGGTGGCCACCTCACTGTCATAGGAGGTCAAGCTGGAGGCCGTGGAGTCTAAGGTAGAGGGGGCAGGGGGAGCAGCCGGAGGGGCAATCGCTGCGGGCAGCTCATTGGCAGCTTTGGGAGGGGACTCCGGCTTGTCAAAACTATTGGAAAACTCGAGGGGAGGCGGGAGGGGCTCTGTGAAGACAAACTCATCGTCCACATCAATGGAGGGGGCAGGTGGGGGCAACACCAACAACGGCAGTCCGTTTTCCTCAGCAACGCGCTCTGGCGGAGCGGGGGCCACTTCCACTTTCCCGCCCTCGTGACCCCCTTCCTCCTCCTCTGTCGGACGGCAGTTCTCCACGAAGCGCACGTGCAGCTCCAGCTTCTCTCCTTCCTCGGGCCGCTTTTCCCAAGGCGCAGCTTTGCCAGAGACAGGAGATGGCTGTTCGGGTGTGTGATGTCGGGGACTCTCCTGCTCCTTCCGGGGAGATGCAGGTCGCTGCTGCGGCTGCTGCTCCGGGGTCCCCCAGAGACGCAAGATGGAGCTTCCAGGGGACTCGGGAGTTTTAGGAGCCTCTCCAAATCGCGGCGAGGATGGGCGCGAGTGTCTCTCGTCTCGGCTTTCCTGCTGGGACTGGGACTCCTTCAAGGCCCTTTCGCGAGCCACTAACGCCAGGCCCAAGGGGGAGCTCGGATCTAAAATTTTGCCAGTCAGTGGGTGAATGAGGGGAGTTGAATGAGACTGGAGCTGTGGCAGGAAACTAGAGCACACAGAGGTGAAGGCGCTGGTGGTGCTGGCTCCGTAAGCCTTAGCGGTGCGAGACTGGAGGTAACCAGGGGTGCCGCCACCACTGCTGCCACCGCTAAAGCCAGATGCCATGTTGAGCTGGATGTATGGCTCACTGGAGAACATGCCTTCGTCAATGGATTTGGAGTGGCGGAGGCGGGGCAGAGGGGTCTGCTGGGAGTCGTCGTCAGGTTGCTCAGTGGAGAGGAAGAGGGCGGACTTGCGGCGGGCCTCGCTGTACCACTCGCGGTCCCGCCGAGCAGCTCCGACCAAGGCGGCCCCAAACTGGCTGGTGAAATCCATGCTGTTGTGGAGCTGGAGCGATGGAACGGGCACAGCTGGCTCTGGCTGGCTCTCCGCTTCCATGCTGCTCCCCTGGCTGCTGCGCCCACTGCTGCTGGTCGAGGGGGCCTTGATGATGATGGTGGGGATAGGGATGGAGCTCTTCTCTGGCGGGGCCGACGACGGGCCCTGCGAAGACGGCGGCTGCATCTGGGCCGCGGTGGCAGCCTGCTGCTGGCGCTGCTCATCCTCCACTTTGGTCTGCTTGACCAGCGGCCCCTTCCGGCGCATGGGCTTGGTGGGGACATACATGGCGGTGTTAGTGGCCCGTGGAGGGAGGTTGTAGTAGCGTAGGTCGGGGGTGTGGCCACGCCAACCGCGGGCCGTGGACCCCTCGGCCCCCTGCTCAGTCTCTTGGCGGTAAAGGGACATCTTGTCACGGGTCCTGGGGGGCGGCTCATATGCTGGCTCCTGCTGCAGGGATCCTGAATACAACTTGGCCTCAGCGCTGGGGTTGAAGGTGGAGCGGGCTGAGGGGGTCGCACGTCCAGACGCTGAAGGCGAGGTGCTGTACGGGGGATCGGGTGGAGAAGTGGTCGGAGGAGGTGGGATGTCATCAGAACCAGGGACTGAAAGGCTGCGGCTGAACTTCATGGGAGGGGGAATGAGGTAGGGCTTCTCATCCTCAGCTGCTCCTGGGGGACAAAGCAACGCTATCGTCACTGAATAATCCTTCGGTTCCTTCTTTGTCAACAGAACGCACTTCTCAGATCCTGGTTCTTCTCTCTCATACTTACTTCAAGGTATGGATTCAGAGAAAATGAACCCACCCCCATTACAACAGCCTCGCCCCATGGAAGCTTTTCTTCCCATTGATGTTTCTTGGCCAACGAGATTAAAATACTAGCAGCCTGACTGGGTCAGACCAAATACCCATGTAGTCCAGCACCCTGTCTTCCACTGTGGCCATCTGGATGCCTTAGGAAGCATACAAGTAGGAAATGAATGCAAACCCCTCTCCCGCCACTGTTCCCCAGGAACAGTATTCAGAATTATCCTGCAGCTGAGGACAGCAGCCAGCCAACAAAACGGGCAGCTATTAACTACCTCACAATGAATCATCATGTGATAAACATCAGAAATGACAGTATCGTGTTGAAAACTTCACAGGGCCTTTCCTCTCCAGCTTTCACCCCCCCCCCCCACTCCCTGAGGATCTGGCTCTCCCGTTCTTTCCCAGTTTTACTGGTGAGCCTACTTTACTCCTTCCAGCTCCACCTCACCAATAGATTTCTGGCGGAGCATCATGCCAGGGGGATGACTGGTTGGCAGGTATGACGGGCGCTCGTAACTGGGCTGGCCAAGACGGTGCTGGTCAAAACTGGCCTAAAAAAAGGGAAAGCAAACTGGTAAACAGGGCAGCATGAGCAGGTGCAGACAAGTGGTATGTAGAGACATACAACAATGATTTATATGGTCGTTTTGCAGAGTTCATAATGATTCATATACATTATCTCAATAATTTTTTGTCATAAGCCTATTATTCTGCAAATATTTACTGCTGGAAGAGGTAGGGGAAGCAGAGATAGCGACTTAAAGGCATCAACAGTCCAGTTCTCTAGGTTATTTACAACAGTGGATCTATTAAACCACTGTTGTAAATGGCCCTGAGACAGGCAGGAGCTGTGGTCTGGTGGCTGAGCCGGTGGCCTGCCGGAAGAAACTAAGGTGGAACATCCCAGGTTCTCATCTTGGATGGGAGACCGGAAGTTGCCGATGGACCTCGTGATGGGCACTGTGAGAATGTGCACTCTGGAGAGCACCTGAGAAGATGTGGAGTGTGCTGAATGCAGAGGAGTCAGCTGGAGACGGATAACATCTTGAGAACAGACCAACCAAGGGAGAACTATGGCTACTGAGAAGCTTTGGAAGGGCAGAGCACAGCCAGGACGTTGGCTGCACTTGGGACGAAAACATCTGGTGAATTGAGGGTTCTGTGTCTCACAGAACAATACTTGTAAAAACCCATTTGACTAGCCTGTCTATGTAAACTACCTTGAGCCTGTGCAAAAAAACAGAGAAACTAACTAAGGGCACAATCCTAACCCACTTTTCAGCACTGACATAAGGACAATGCAGCTCTGAGGTAAGGGAACAAACATTCCCTTACTTTGAGGAGGCACCCGTGATTGCCCACCAACTGCAGAATGCAGCACACGTCCCTTTGACAAAGCTATGCCACTGCTAGAAAGATGGTTAGGATTTGGGCCTAAATTGGTTCTCCAGCTTACCTCAGAGGCAAAATAGTTCTTGGCAGCACCCCGGGACTTCCCCAAGGAAGGAAGCCCTCCACTTCCACACCCATCCCCGACGCTGATAGTCTGCTGAGCTGCTGCCAGGATCTCGTCCAATTTGTCTGCAATGGGGGGAAGACAGAGAAAGAAAAACTCATCACAAATGGGGAAAAATCATCAATGCCCCATTACTGTAAGTTCCGAGTAAGAGTAAGCCCTCCTCTCTGTACCCATAAGGGTCAGAAAGTATTCTTGACTAGTTTGCTCCTAAGCAGAAAGTGGAATGCATGAATCCGAGCTCCTTGCTTCATTGCACTTACAATGCTAAAGTGGTCTACATTTTTCCCCCCAAGTTAGAATCCTTGTGGATCAATATGTTCTAAGGGTATATAGAGAAAGAGTTTACAATATCATGATCTGGGATTAAGCGGCTACCTGCATGTACTCCTGCTTAAGAAAGTAAACAGAACCTTGCAGAACATATACCTTGCCAAGCACATGTTACGTGAACATAGGAAGATGATTCACACCACTGGTCCCCCTAGTCTATTCTGTGTATTCTGATGGGCAGAGACTCTCTGGGGTCTCAGGTGTGACAGGAACTCAAGATAAACACAGAGGACTGAACTGAAGCATTTGCATGCAAGGTTCATTTAGTTCAGCCTTCACTGTTGGAATCCCAACAACCAGTGGATAACAGATGCTCTTCTGGAACTAGGAACATCTTCTGCCCATGCGTTCACTAGACTGCATTCTGGGAAACCCGGAATTTATACTCAATGCCCCTGCTAATCTTCTTTTTACTGATCTATCTATCTATCTATCAAAACCATTGCCAACTTCTGGTTTGCATTTTTCCTTTCCACATCAAGCTTTTAAGGCTGCAATGAAGAGGTGGGCAGCGCAATCCTACCCCTCCCATCCTGAGCTGGCACAAGTCCCTTGTCCCGGCTCCAGCCATTGCAATTGTGCCGTAAAGCACATTTGTGCCAACCTGGGAGGAGCCAAGAGTGACACATGGATGTGCGCCAACTTGGCTGCACCAGAGCCACGCCGGGATGGGGTAGGTTTGCACTGTGGTGCATCGCCTGGCGCAGGTGTTTGAGGAGGACATGGGGAAAGTGTTCCGGGGTGGGGAAGGGCAGGTAGGTGGGCGGACCAGGCCCAGCGGGTGGGACCAGGATCCGACATTCGGGTCAGATCCTAACCCTGCTCCCAAGCAGCCCGGCATTACATGGGCTGCTCAAATCTGCTCCACTGATTTAGGTGGCACAGATCTGAGTAGCCCCATAGGGCTGCCTGGGGAGTTGCTTGGGGTAAGAGGAAATGATTCCCCCTACTCCAAGTTGCACCTCAGCCTGCACCAAACTTGCGCTGCATACAGTGCAGGCCAGCTGGCCTGGCTGTTCCAGAGCAGGTTAGGATTGTGCCCTAAGACATAATGAGTTGCCCAGGATTACCAAACAAACTCCACATAGCCAGGTAGAGTTGTAAAACACATCAGCAACTCACTCAAGCACCCCAAATGAGAGAAGGTACATGTCCCAGTACCAGAAAGGCAAGACCGAGAGTTCACTGGTTAAAACAAACCAACAAGTCAAATGTGGCTCATTGACAAGTCAAAGACTGCAAAACAACAGCAAAGCATTTACAGCATTAATTTCTTAGAGCAGTGTTTCTCAACCAATGGTACAGGTACTATTGGTGGTACTTGAGGTTGTGTTTGGTGGTACTCGCAGGACCCGTGGATGACTGCTGCCCAGCAGTGAGACCAGCAACATGACCTGACAAATAGCAGTAGGAGGTTCAGCTCCATGGGCAGAGCTCCAGGGTGCGATTCTTGCAAGTTCGAAAAAGCCCTCCTGTCTGCTTTGTGCCTCTTACCGGTGTTTGTATTGTCACATCTGGCCTCCCAACCTGGAAGTAACTGGCAACGATGCAACTGCCGGTAGTACTTCCTAAAGGGGGACCAGGTGAAGTGGTCCATCGGGGGTTAAACGTTGAGACATGCTGCCTTAGAGCAACTAACAGCAAATTTTGCTAACCACAAAAACTATTGTTTTCGAGACAACAGAGATTCCCGATCAGTGATGGATGAATTTCCTGCCATAATTGCCTCATTTTTTTTTTCTGAACCATCTCAGAGAACTTGCAGAAAAAACTCACTTTTCCTCTCAACAGTTCTCTTAACATTTGTAATATTAGCGCCCTCAGAGCAGCAACTGTTACCCTGCACATGTCTGATCTCGTCTGATCTTAGAAGCTAAGCAGGGTCAGGTCTGGTTAGTACTTGGATGGGAGACCGCCTGGGAATACCGGGTGTTGTAGGCTTACACCATAGTCTTTCGAGACTGAAGGTTGCCAACCATGTGCCACATCTCCCTGTTGGTTTCTTCTTTCCCCAAATTTGGGGAACGGGGAAGATAGTGGCCAGGAAGGTTGATGTGGAGAGCTGTCAGCAGAAGCACAGATGTCATATTTAAGATACGAGTTTTACTCAGAGCATCTACTGCCTCTGAGAATCCTGGGAAACGGAGGCTCAGTGGATTGAGCAGAGGTCCAAGCTCCCCAACATCAACAGATGCTCAATCTGAGCAGTTTAATCCTAAGGGTGAGGCCTCCACTGATCTATCTATTTGGAAAAGGGGAGAGACCAGAGACTACATTTTAGAAAAGGGGGGAGACCAGTAGCAGGGAGGGCTGTGGCACAACAGACTGCTAGTGCTTGAACAAGTCCAACAGAAGCTGGGCGTACACCATTAGTGCTGTGCACTCAGCTTGTAATGGGTTCCCGTATGATGATTCTTGTCATCAGAAGCCCCTCTATTATGAATCTCAGTGCAAATGCACTGCATTCAGTGATAATGCAACTAAGATGACTGTTTGCACAGTGGCAGACCTCCCCAACCCTGTGCCCCGGGGCAAAGGTCCACAATGGTGCCCCCGTGGGATGCTGGCGCCCCCATGCGCAAATCCCCCCTAATTACCTGGAGTGCATGGTGCCTCACAAGTCTCAAAAACGTGTCAGGGAAGCCTCCTGAAGATTCCCCGACACTTTAAACTGTGCTTCCGGAAAACCGGAAGCACAGTTTCCAACCCCGTCAGGAGCCTCAGAGAGGCTTCCATGGGATCCTAAAGCTGTGTGAAGGTCTGCATCCGGGGCATTTGCCCCATCAAAAGAATGGGAGGTTCGCCACTGTGTTTGCATGTGCTTGCTTCCTCCTGAACTGTCTCTGTGTTCCTCTTCAGAGATGCTTGCAGTTCCCAGCACATGGCCAGCAGGAGAAACGATACAGCCAGCAGGAGAACATATGGCTTAACTGATAGAGCAAAGGTCAGAAGCCTTCTGGGGAGAGAATTGTAGGACTGGGCTGCCTGCTCTTAAGAGACACGTGTGTCCTTCAGAGTCCTACGGGGTAGGCACTAAGGGACCCCTCCCTCCTGCCACTGCTATCAGATGAACTAAATGCACTAAAAACATCAAGATGAAAAGATGCAAAGGCTTTGGTCCAGTATCTTTCATCTAAATTGTGGGGTGTTCAACCAGGTCCCTGATCTGCTGCTTTCTGCTAACCAACCAGAAAAAAAAATCCAATCTTTCCCCCCCCCCCCCAATTGGGCTAACTGCCAGAAAAGCAAAAAGCAAGCCTGCTCCCCCCCCCCCCCCATTTTAAACATGTATGTGGTTGTGGTTGGCAACCTTCAGTCTGGAAAGACTATGGTATAAGCCTACAGCACCCGGTATTCCCAGGCGGTCTCCCATCCAAGTACTAACCAGGCCTGACCCTGCTTAGCTTCCGAGATCAGATGGGATCGGGCATGTGCAGGGTAACAGTTGCTGACAAACATGTATGTAATTTTATGTGAATCAATAAATTTAATGCTGAGACTGCCAGTGCCATTCCCACCCAGGTACCAGAATGTTCAACTTCAAGAGCTGGCAATCCTAACCAAGGGGCTGCCCTCTGTTCTGTGCACCTTACCCCTACCTTCCATTTTCTCTTACAATAGATATGACTGTGTACACTCTAAAAAAAAAAACCACAAACCAAAATTCTGTGTCAAGGCAACCTCAATGCTGCACAAAAATGTCAAGTTCAGTGACCTATGCTGCACAGGCTATGCACATTATGCAACCCAGACACATCTGCATCAAATGTATGTTGCAAATGTCCTTGCATTGACGCATCAGGACCATTCCCAGCCCATGAAGCACTGCATCCCAGCTCCCTAACTTTTCACCTGACCCCTCCCACCTTCTGGCTGGCCAGCCAGGGTCTGCTTTTACTCACTTAAAGCCATCTGATAGACAGTCCGCTTCTTGTCAGTCCCCATCGCGGGATCATAATCTGCAGAGACGACAGGGGAGGCGGATAACAGGGGTGCAGAGGTGGGTTGGTAATGGTGCGTCAGGGAGGACTGGTTTGTGGAGCTGCGTGGGTGGGGTGGGGGGGTGGCAACAGCAGATGGGAGCATTGGTGGGAGAGTGCAGAGCAGGGTGGGGTAGGAGGCAATGAGAGATAAGCAGGTGGGTCAGTGTGTGCGTGGAGGGGGGAGGAATGTGTGACACTCACCTGCTTTCTTCTTCCATGGGGAGACTGAATGGTGGGAGGGAGATAGCAAGAGGGGAAGAAATTAGCACCTCCACTTCTGGGGGACAGATAACTGGGAAGGAGGCCTGAAAACCATTACACTATCATACTGGAGGAAATGCCATGACAACAGGAATCAGATTGGTGGAGGGAGAGAATCAAGGGGACAGAATTGGAGTGCTAAACTGGCTCTCACTATCCACAACTGGGGGTGTGGAGCAGTGACCTTTACAGCTGATAGCAGTGGAGAGTATCATACCAAGGATGCAGATGGTGAGATCTTCCTTAAGTAACAAGATGGCTCACAACAGCATAAAAACGATGGACATAAAGCCCTCTGCTTCCAATTCTGAGACATGGGAAGGGTGTGTGCTTGTCTGTAATCTAGACAACAGTTTCCCAATTACTGGGGAAATTCAAGGAATGGATAGAGAAAAGGGCATGAACTCACCTTTTTCGACTGCAATAGGTCAAGGGTTTGGGAGTCCCAGGCAGCAGAGGGTGGGCAAAAACAGAGAAGACGGAGACAGGAGAGAAGCGAGAAGGTATTACGCTTTCATACTCCTTCCGCAGTAATCAAAAAGCTGCAAGGTCTATATTTATTCACTGATACATACATTCCACATTTTGCACCCACCCCAGCCTCTCGTAGTTCTGCAATCAGAACAAAACAAGGATTTGGCATGCACAATTCAAAAGAAACATTGCTGAATTGCATTTCAAAAGAAACAGCTGACTGCATTTCAGCTGCAAAAATCAGGGTTAGCCAATCTTTGACTTTTATGGAGAATGTCAACTTTTGGTATTCAGCAAACCCTACGCTCATCCTCCAGCTATGACAACAAAATTGGGATTAAAAAACCAGTCTCGATTAGGTGAAAAAGATATGCCTGTCTGGATTTTTTGGTTGGAAAATATTACAGATTTTAGTACATGATTCCAGAGATGTAACAGCCAATTCAGACACTCAAAAGCCTTCTCCAGGTGATACAGCTCAACTGTATGGAACCCATCTTCTCTCGAGGTGGTGCTGCCGATGCAGAGGCCTCTGTAGGTCACACTTGCAAGCAACCAGCTCCCCTCTCTTCCATGGTCCTTGCTATCTCCACCGGCAGCAGAATGTTTGTGGATAGGTGGGGCATTTACTGGTAGTTGCAGCTGTACCTTTGGATGATGTGGGTCAGATTTTTTTTTTTTTTCATGCAAGGGAATCTCTAGGGCAGCTGAGGCATGTTTTTGTGGCAATGCTGAACCAGCCTCCAGTCACCTGGAACTGAAATCCCTGAAATACTTCAGTTAGAAAAGTCAAGTTCTAAAATAAATTACCCATGAGCACACTCCTAAGGAAATACAAGGTGCATCACACTGGAGAAAGATTCTGAATGTCTGACCCCAGCCTTGTTTGACATTTTGCACAAACTCTGTTTTAAGGCACAGGATGACATACATCTGAGTCATTTTGGAGCAAAACCAGAAGTACTATGGGGTGGACCAAAAAACAGTCAGCACATGAATAATAGCAAGGCGAAAAAGAAGCAGTAGTCAAAACTAGAACACGTCCTTTTTCCCTTGGACCACATAAAGTCACATGCATCAGCGGTATAATATCATACATGTACACATATGTGTACACACCAGTTCATTAGCACATGCTGGTCACTCTGTGCTTCTAGTGCAATGCACCCTCCCCTCCAGTAGAGGGTGCACAATACACATGAAAAGTCCACGATGAGGATTAGAGAGGACAATTTATCACATGACATCCGTGCAGAAAATGGAAACATGCTACATCCTTACCCATTTCCTCCAGCTCAGATGTCATGGATTTGGAGCGTAAGGAGATGGCCGGAGGGGGCAGTCGTCTTGCCTGCTGTGGCGCAGCTAGAGTTGAAAACAAGAAGTGGCTCTGTGGTTTTGCTTGACGAACCAAACTTGCATCCTCCAACATCTGCCATCAGACTCCATGCTAATCCAAAATAATTCTTGCCTCCCAGCCAACTTGGCCTCTGCTCAAATGCAGAAGAGCCCATTTGCCTCTCAGAGAGCCCAGAATACACATGCTAACCCACCCACTAGACAGCACCTACTGCAAAAAGTACTTAGATGGAGACTGTTAACTTACTTGCTATTCAGAGAGAGCAAGTTCTGTTTCCCAAGCCTATAAAATCTTCCAGTGATCCTTGCTTTTCTGCTTCTCAAATCCCTGAAACCACAAGGTGCTATTTCCCATTTAAAGGAATTACTCCTTCTCAGTTGCACCAGGCCCCATTCACTGCTTCGAAAATCTCAGGAGCAGAATCTCCCCATCTCCTCTGGTTGTGTCCCTTGGAGACTATATTACCCATCTAAAAGGTTCTCTGTCCCATCAGAGAACCAGAAGCAGCGTATAACCCAGAACGCACTGAGTACCTTTCTTCCTCATGGCCTCCTCCATCTCCGGGTTCCGTGTTACCATGACAACCTTTACCATCAGGTTGTTGCCGCCCTGCCGAATCATGTTGACAACCTGCCGGTGACCAACCTTCACCACATTCTGTCCATTTACCTGGAACAAAGCACTGATGGTAAAATTGCTGTTGGGGGGGGGGGGGAGCAATGCCCATACTGCTGTATTCCACCCCATATTGCCCCCAGAGACTCTTTTACTCGTGTGGTTTCTGCTGTTGCTGACATGAATCAATCTTCACACGTATCCCAGTGAGTAAATAGCGATATCATAACATTGGCACTCAAGGTCACGACTGGCAGGAAAATTCAGAACAGGCAAGAGAAAAATTCACGCAAAATCTAATGAAGTACAAATTCATCCTCCTTATCCATGGATTTGGGACCATGGATTTAATTTACAGTGAGTTCCGAACCCACAGTGGAGGGCTGGACCTGAGCTCCTGGACGTGATTGGTGGTGCTCTCCAGTCATGTCTGGGAGGGTTTCTGAGGCCCGTATGCGGCCTCTCGGGTCTCAGAACACCTCCAGATGCGACTGGAGAATATCTCCATTCGCATCCAGAGGTAATGTTGGATCCATCACGGATTCACTTATCCCTGGGTTTCAGTATCTGCAGGGGTATGGGAACTGATCCCCCGTGGATACCGAGGTCTGACTATAATGGATTTCACTGCCTCAAGAGGTGGTGATGCCACTGGCTTGGATGGCTTAAAAAAGGGATGAAACAAATTCAGAGCGAGAGAGGTCTACCAGTGGCTACTGGCTAAATAGAACCTCCACATTGAAATGCATTCTACTACTGAATATCAGGTGAATAACAGGAAGTCAAAGGTTATTTCCTTCATAGCCTGTCTGAAGATTTCCCAGAGGTATCTGGTTGGCCACTGTGGCAAACAGGACCCTAGATTAGACAGGCCTTCTGTCTGATCCAGCAGGATTTTTTTATGTTCTTCTTATGTTCTTTTCTTAAGACTGATTTGGACATGGAGGAGTGGGGGCTGGCAAAGCAGGACATACAGCCAGACACACATCTACAGTATGGACAGTTCAATCTAAAACCTAAACAGAGTATTTTTTAAAACCAAAATTTAAAAAGCCACTAAAGTGGTATAAAACACTGTCTGTTTCTAAAGCACACTGGACACATAAGGAAGTTGTAAAATGGGAGGGGGGAACGAAACCAAAACCCACCCAATGACATGGGATACATTTTGCAAGACGGTAGCCCCGTGCAGTTGCACAAGCAAGGATCTCGTATGCACCATGAGCTCTACTCATGCAACGTCTTATGTTGCAAGAGCTTGTGAAAAGGTCCAGAAGCAAGTGCTGAAGAGGCCAGACTGCCAAACCGTTACCTCAATGAGGAAATCTCCCATGCGGAGGCCTGCACGCCAAGCCACGCCTCCTTCATCCACTGACTCCAGATATTGTAGAGCAGGGAAGGCAGGGGTGGGTGTGAACTCTTCAATGGGGGTCTGCGCTGTAGGGGAGAGAGATGCGACAGTGACACTCCTGAAGTTAACTGCCTGTCAGGACTGACGTGATGGGGGCAGAGAGAAAAGGTGGCAGGGCAGCAGTGATGGGGTCACGTATTTTCCTGGGTAAAACATAGGGGGTTTTGAGCCAGGGCTCAAGCATTGATTAGCACTTGTCACCAAGGAAATTCCCAGGCCAAAGGAATCACCAGACTGATTTACTGCTGTGCTATAGTGCCACCTGCATAATGGCCAGATCTGGTAATGCTACTCATCCAGCTCAGACGACCCAAGGAACCATTAGGAGCCTGGCTGACTCTATCTTAACAGTTCCTTCAAATTTTACTAATCCGAGCAACTCTTCTGATTGGTAGCAACACTGACTTGCCTTGCTGAACATGGGATCATGATCACAAGCCTGTTTTCAACTATACATCATGGGCCTAGCCCTTCTACACTCATTCCCCTGATCTGGTACTTAGTCACCAGCTTGTCCTCAAGCGTGTCTTCTGCCTCCAGTTCTTGTCAATAGCCCAATCCTGAGCTTTTTAGTGCCAGCGGTATGAGTGTACTGCCAGCAGTGACATAGCTAAGGGAATTCAGGGGCTAGCAATTGCACTGGGCAATAAGCTTTAGGGGGGGAAACAAGCTGAGCTTGACACTAGTGGCCAAAATGGTGAAAATCTTGCTATGTACAAATAATACCATCAAAGGTAATTTAATGATGAATGCAATGAAACAAACTGCATTGGAATATCTGTACTCTATCAAAAGTTATGGCCAATTAACAAAAACATTATTTATTTACTTAATACCTTAAGTTTGATCTCGCCATGGAGGAGGGGCTACAAAATCTTCTTTGACCCTGTGTAGCAGATGCCTAAGCTATGTCACTGCCCCATTTTTCACTTTTTTAAAATTCTGGGTGTGACGTCACTTCCGGGGTATCATTTTGCACTCTGCACTGGGCTACACTCTCATTAGGTACACCACTGATTGACGGTGCTGGGTGTCACAAAACATGTCATAAGGCAGGTCAGCGGTACCCGGAGAGGAGGGGCCGTCCGTGCTGGGCCAGCACCAGTTGACACTGAGCCCTAGTGCTGCTTGGCAAGTCAGCGCTGCAGGGTACATGTAAAACACCCTTCTTACCCTGAGCACTAAGTATCCACAAGCAGTCCACATGCACATCTAGTATTAAATGAGCAGACCTTTAGGTCAAAGGCGTGCTTTCCACATGAGCCTACAGAACCTCTCACTTTGGGCACTACATAACTTTGGGCGCAATCCTAACCCACTTTCAAGCACTGACATAAGGGTAAAGCAACTTCAAGTTAAGGGAACAAACATTGCCATACCTTGAGGAGTTCTCCATGACTGCCCCCCAACTGCAGGATGCAGCACATGCCCCACTGGCACAGCTATGCCAGTGCTGGAAAGTTGGTTAGGATTGCGCCCTTTGGTTCTTTAGATTAATGGAAAACAAGGATCCAGATCACAGGTGGCACTGCACCCTAGAACAGTGTTTCTCAGACTGTGGGTCAGGGCCCACTAGGTGGGTCACGAGCCAGTTTCAGATGGGTCCCCATTCATTTCAATATTTTATTTTTAATATATTAGACTCGATGCTCCCATGGTATGTGACTGCATTTGGGGAAATGCAGACCTGTACTTTTAACAAGCTGCTATGTATATTCTTTTAACAATGATAGCCAATGGGACTTACTCCTGGGTAAGTGTGGGAAGGATTGCAGCCTAGGATTGTTGAAAATGTTCCTGCTTGATGATGTCACTTCTGGTGGGTCCTGACAGATTCTCATTCTAAAAAGTGGGTCCTGGTGCTAAATGTGTGAGAACCACTGCCCTAGAAAGCCAAATTCTCCATTTGAGCAATGGCAACCTTCTTTCCAGGAAGAATCTTCACACTTTATTCCCATCATCTTTTGCAAAGATGGGGAGGGTAATCACAACATGTTGGGCAGCAATTATATGCATTCCAAGACTGCACCAACATAGGCTCTAAAGTAGGGCAAAGGAGCAGTGTGTGGGTGCAATCTCTAGGGAGTAGACAGGCAGCGCAGACCTTTGCCACACAGCCAAGCTTGCTAGACCTGGCTTTGCATCTCAGAGTATGACAGTAACTCCCCCTCTCACCCTTGGCCCCTCTCAGCACAAAGCCAAATCCTTCATTGTCCTTCTTCTGCAGTAGCACTGTCTTCTCTTTAATGATGTAGTCACTGCAAAGGAAAGAGATGACAAGAGAAGACAGGTCAGTGGCCTGACACATTCCACAGGGAATTTCCAACTCAGGCTCTCTCCCAATGCATAACTTGCGCATAGTACACTGTTTCTGCACTAGTCACACTGCAAACATAGCACTGCTCATGCAGGGAATCTTCGGCCGTGCATCATGTTTGCACAACTTTGCTGGCTCCATGTTTCTCCTCTTCCCCATCCTGCAGAAAGCTCTGGCAGTGATAGCACGCACTGTAACAAAATCATCAACTGGACAAGGCAATGCGCTGTCAAGGTTCCGAAAGGGCATGCAGAGTGCAGTGCAGAGGGAACATAGCACTGCAAAGTGAGAAGACACTGCACTGGTCTCAGTGTTCTAAGTTCTAACACTGCAAATGCAAATATAAATCCTCCAATACAAATATGGGCACTGGAAGTCTAAAAGACAGTGCACAAACTCTGACTCCTTGAATTAGAGGGCAGTGTATTGGGCAAACATGCTACCCACTTAAAATACACTGTACAGGGTACATAATTAGGACTTTGGTAGTGCCCATATTGAGATCACAGCACACTGAGAGCTCTGCTGCAGCAAATCTAGTACGTAGCCAACGTAGCCAGCAAACATAGGAGACGCTGCACAAACACACACACTCCAGAATACAGTGCTCACTGCACACCTTGTACTGCAAGCAGCAGTTCCACAGCAGAAAGAGAACTTGCTGCACAGGACAAGAATTCTGCGACACAGAATAGCCCTGCTTACTGGCAATGCACCAGATTGGTAAAGGTTATGCTAAACAAACTGCACAGGCCCCAGTGCATTTGGAGCAAATTCAGGACAACAGCCCAGCAAATACAGAACACGCTGTTGTTTCCAGATACCGCTGAAGCAGTGTCACAATGCAACCCCCCTCCCATGCAAACAGATGTTGACTCTGGTTGCAGAAGTACAGCATTTATGCAACCTGCACAGTCCTTTGGCACTGCAAAGTCTGCACTTTTAGAGTGTTCTAAAACGGTTAAGTGCCGTGTTTGCTGTTCATGGAGACAGCACTGCAAACGAAGCATAAAACTGCATGAGGTCATATAGGATAGTCAACGGAACAGGCCAAACATTCTTGTAAGCTCCACTGGATGGTCTGAATTGGCACTGCAAAGAGCAACACTTCCTGGGCGCAACGAGTGCACAAAACAAACTGATGGGGGGGGGGGAAAGGTAGTAGACTCAAGCTGAGTGCCTGGCAAGCCCACCATGCTAGTCAATAGCCATAGGCTCAACCATGTTGCCACTAACAAAGTTGTGTTGGCATTAGTCTGAGTTCTCAAATGTGACTCCCTCCAGCATGAATCCCAGCATCTGCTTATGCATTAAGGATACCATTGCATTAGATCTATATACAGCTCTCCCTACAGCAGGCCGGTACAACTTAGGACTAGTCAAGCCAAACACAGCCATGTGTCAGGACTTTATAAATCTTGCTCCTTTTTTGCCTGTCTGGGACTATAAATCCCCAGGTCGGGTATGAAGACATGTGAGGCAGTTACCTTGCTGAAGCTGAGAGATCTGGGTCCTCTGGCCAGTGCCCAGATGGAAGATTGCCTGGAAATGCCAGGTACACTGCCTAGAGTTCCAGCGTGGGAGACAGGTGGGATACAACACAAATATATAAGCAGACTTGGGTGTGTGTTCCAAGCATCTGGAAGGCCACAGCACACAGTGGATGGGCTGGGTTTGTTTGGTGGGTCACAAGTTGCACAGTCTGCCCTATGCAATGATACTTGAATCAGTAGTAGGACTAGCTTAGCGCATAATAGACATCAAATGCCAACTGTGTAAGCGAGAGACAGAGAAAGAAAAGGGAGGCCTACACAGCTCCTACCTGACACACTTGGGTACATCAAAAATGAGGTGGCCCAAACTATCTGTAACACATTTGCCTGCAGATGAACACATGTGTGAGAACACTACAACCACACCCATTAACAGTAACGGGAGAAGACCTCCAGGACACAGAACACATGTGCCAAATGAACATTCACCATGCCATAGAAAGCAAAAATCATGAGTGAAGATGTATACCCAAGTGTGTACAAACTTAGCTCTCGTAAAGCATAAGAGCAAAAGAAGAGCCCCGCTGGATCAGGCCAAAGGGCCCATCTAGTCCAGCTTCCTGTATCTCACAGAAGCCCACCAGATGCCTCAGGGAACACACAAGACAACAAGATACTTGCATCTTTTTGCCTTTCCCTTTACCTGGCCTTCTGAGGTAACCTGTAAATCCTGTAAAACCGGGAGGTTGCACAAACCCATCTCTGCTTGTAACTTACGATGGACTTTTCTTCTAGAAATCTGTCCAACATTGGATTGGATTCACATGAATCCAGTCTTTCTATTGCCAAAACACCAGTGGCATAAGCAAAAGAACACACACATTCCAGTTCTCTGGACAAGGTTTTCCTGAGGACCAACTGGGACAGAAAGGACTATCATGCATCTAGGTTGGGTTCAACACCTGCACTTTGTGCTTCCATAGGAAGGGAGGCAGAACCAACCAATACCTTGCAATGGCTCCAGGCAGCTTTACAATGAACCTGGGAGATTCTGATGGCCGGCTAAACTTGGAAGGAGAAAGTGGGGATGGAGAAGCACCCCCCATTTGCTCCAGGTCACACCTGCTAGAGGGAGGGAACTTGCCACAAGACTGCTAATGTAGTAGATGAGAGAGGGGGAAGCTGTGTGTCTACAGTTGCAAGGAAGTCAGTGACATTGCTTTTAAAAACAAACCTCTCTGCCTCCACACTTCAGAATCTGAAGCCAACAACTCTACAACTGAGGGACCAGCTTTTTCTTTACAAGGGAGTCCTTCATGTGATTCTTGTACAAAAACCCATGGCTAAGGAAGACATTGAAAACATCCCTTTTCTGGTTCCAAACCTCAAGGGCCCAGTCTGGAACAGCACTAAAACAACTTCACATGTGCTGCAGTGTTGAAAACTGCAGCTAACTGCTAAGGAATTTGGAACCTCTATTTTTTAATTATTTTGAAAAGTGGATACCTTATTTCATGAGAGACATCTGCAGAAATTGGCTAATATCGTCAAAGGTTAATATGCATGTATTATAAATATGAAGATGTGCAGATGCATACATTTCATGCTCAAATATTCACATGTCAAAGATGCACATATTCACATGTCAATATTCACATGCCAATTCATGTACCAGCACAGGCAGTAATTTACAGAAGAGGTGATGCTTATGTGGGAATATGTGCTTGAGAGGATGCACGCAAACATGTATATTTGCATGCAGTTATTTATATAAACCTTTACATGAATGCAAAGTCACACATGAAAAATTCACAGTTAAATGTACTTTGAGTAGACCCATGCAAAAACCTGCACGCAACAGACTGCTGCAGATTCATAACTGCACATGCAAAACATATGTTGCACATACCTATCCCATCACGTGCACAACATGTAGAAAGCATACCAAAGATAATTGAATATCCATGCACACACATGAACATAAATACTCTTCTCACACACACTGTATAAACAGGTTGTCACCCATTTGCTTGCCCATACTTGAGCACCCAATACAAGGAAGTGTCTTGTGCATCTTACAAGATTTAGTGCACCATGCTCCACAGACTTGCTGCCCAGACTCTGAGATCCTATCATGAAGGATAAAGCACTCTCCAATCCACAACACAGGTGTGTCTTTACTCTTGTGACGGCTGTGCATGTATAAACAGGCACAATGCAGAAATGCACGCAGGAGGGGCACATGCACACGTATACAATGCTTTCCCTTCCTGAAACCCTCTCAGCCACCATCAGTGCTAAAAGGGACAGCGCAACCGAATCAGACAGCAGCCATAACCAATAGCGAAGCCGTATGCAGTGGATGGCGCCCAATACATGCCCAAGCAGAGACACACACCCACAGACGTACATATACACTCATGAACAGATGCATCCACTACTAATTCCAAACCAAACACGCCAGAGTCCATACCCTCGAGAGGTCTGCACACTCGGTGCACACAAACCATTCCCAGAGAGAAACACACACATAGGCTTTCGGTGGCAGCGCATACCTACAGACACAGATCCAATGCTCAGAGATGTAAGCGGGTCCTCAAGCCATACAAACCCAGCATCACTGTGGCTTGGCATGCAGAGATTCATGTTCACACACACAGGTCTCTCTCTCTCTTTCACTCACTCACACACACACACACACACACAGAGGCACTGAGCAGCCACTCAGCCTGCACCCTCAGCACCCCCACTGACGCAAGCCCCAAAACCTCTCTCCAAACACACACACCTCTCCACAAGAGGCATGCCATGTCCCCACAGCGGGCGCGCGATGGCTCTCTCTCTCTCACACACACACACACACACCATCCCTACCTCATCTCTCTCGCAAGCCCCTCCGCTCCGTCACACACAGCCAGCATCGTGCCCCCCGCGGCTCCCGGTGGCCACCCATCCATGCACCCGGGCGGGAGCGCGCAGGGCTGGACGGCCGGGTGCATGCATGCATGGCCAGGGGGGCGGCGTGCGCGGGAGAGGGAGAGCCGGCGGCGGCGGCGGCAGCATGAATGGCGGGCGGGCGTGAATGGGCTGCGGAGGGAGGGAGGCGAGGGATGAATGGGGAGCGCTGGGCGAGGGGCTGCGCCTGCATGAATGAACGGGCTGCTGCTGCGCGCGGGGGCCCTGCAGCGGCGCTCTGCTCCTCTCCTCTCCTCCTCCGCCCGTACCTGTAGATGTACCAGACGCTCCGGCGCCGGGGCCCCAGGGCCGGCCAGCTGGACGACAGGGCCGGCTGCGGCTGCTGCTGGGGGCTCCCGTCGTAGCGGGCCATGGCGCCGCCGCCGCCGCCGCCGATCGCGGGCTCTCGGCCGCCGCTAGCGCCGCCACCGCGGGGCCCAGCCACATTCTAGGGGTGCGCGGGGGGCGCAGCGGCGGCAGGGCTGCAGCATCCTCACATCATGGCACCGCGGGAGGAGGGGGGGAGGAGGAGGAGGAGGCGGGGGGGGCAGGCAGGCCGGCCGGCCTGGTTCCCTGGCAGCCGGAGCCCACCAGTCCAACGCCGCCGCCGGAGCGAGCGGGAGAGCGCACGCCGACCAGCCGGCACGCTTGCTTAACCCCTTGCGCACAGGAGCACTCGGCGGTGCCGCGGCGCTGCAGGGAGCGGGCTGGAGGGCTGGCTGCATGGCCCAAGCGGCTCAGCTTCCTGCCATGGTGGCGAAGGAGAGGGTGTCCCTGAGCATGTGCAGAGCGCCTCGCAGCGGGCAGCGCGCAGTGGGGCGCGCGCACACAGAGACACGGAAGAAGGCATGACTTTCCCACTTCTTGCTTCCTCCCCCCCTCTTGAGAATTCAAGGCCCAAATCCTAAACATCCATGACTGGCCTGCCCAAGTGGCTCGGCTTCTTGACATGGTGGGGTATGTCCCTGAGCATGTGCAGAGAGCCTTGCAGTGGGTAGCAGCGATCAGCACGCAATGGGGTGTGCACACACAGTCACAGAAGAAGACATGACTTTTCCACTTCTCCCCCCCCCCTTTTGAGAAACTGAGGCCTAAATCCTAACCATCTATGAGTGGCTGGCCCAAGTGGCTTGACTTCTTGCCATGGTGGGGAAGGAGAGTGTGTCTCTGAGCATGTGCAGAGCGCCTTGTAGTGGGCAGCTGCAATCAGAGCGCAATTGTGTGCCCACAGACATAGAAGGCATGACTTTTCCACTTCTTACCCCCCACCCCCGGTCATCTTTTGAGAAATTGAGGCCCAAATCCTAACCATGGCTGGCTGGCCTAAGTGGTTCAGCTTCTTGACATGGTGGGGGAAGGAGCGGGGTGTCCCTGAGCATGTGCAGAGTGCCTCACAGCGGGTAACTGCAATCAGAGTGCAATGGGGCACATGCATATACACACATAGACACAGAACAAGACTTGACTTTTGCACTTCTCCGCCCCCTCCATCTTTTGAGAAATTGATGCCCAAATCCTAACCAACTTTCCAGCACTAATATAGCTGTGGCAGGGGGCATGTGCTGCATCCTGCAGTTGGGTAGCAGTCATGGAGGCTTCCTCAAGGAAAGGGAATGGTTGTTGCCGTAACTTGGAGTTGCATTGCCCTTACCTTGGTGCTGGAAAGTTGGTTAGGATTGCGCCTCGAGGCTGCAATCCTATACACACTTTCCTGGGAGTAAGCCTAATTGATTACAATGGGACTTGCTTCTGAGTAGACAGGCATAGGATTGGGCTGTAAGAACCCAATCCTATCCAACTTTCCAGAGCTGAGGCAGCCATGCCAATGGGACTTGCTCTGCATCTTGCATTGGGGAGGGGGGGGCAGTCACAGAGGTCTCCTCAAGGTAAGGGAACATATGTTCCCTTACCTGGGGGATGCACTGTGGTTGCATCAGCACTGGAAAGTTGGATAGAATTTATCCCTGTTATAAGAGGTGTGCATTGCTCCCCCATACCCACACTGAGCAATGCATTTCACCCTCCTCCTTCAGATAGACAGTTCCATTTCCTGGATATTTGACCAGCATCTTATCACTACACTAGAAAAGAAAGATGGAAGGAAGTATTCCACACAATGCATGATAATGATAATAATAATTATTATTTTTGAAATGTGCTACTGCAAGGTATGGTGATAACCACTGATTTAAAAAAGATTAGAGATATTTTTGAGGAATTCACAGTTATTAGCCATGATAGTGATAGTGATCTTAAGGCCCTGAGTCAGCACACCACAACATATCACGTGTGGGGAGCAAACAGGAGACCAGGGCTTCTGTCTTCCTGCCCTGCTTGTGGCCTTCTGGAAGCCATCTGGCTAGTTACTGAGAGAAAGCAGATGTTGCACAAGGTGACCCTTTGGCCTCAGCCAGGAGGGCTCTTCTTACAAGACATCCCTGTGGAGGAAACAGCACCGGAAATGGATGCCTCTCTCTACTCCACACATTAAAAACACCAACATCATAATCATTTTATTTTAACAGCTAAGCACAAGGTCTATTTTATTTCTAAGGATAATGTTTCTGGCTGAATGATCCCTGCAACTCAGTCATTCATCCAGTGGCCCTGGGATCACTGTATAAATAGGCTTTCTCATCCCAGAGGTGAGGATTTTTGGTGCTGGGTGAATGATCTCTTTAATGACCAAACAAGAGCAGCCGCTTAAGGAGATGGAACTACTTCTGGAACTGGGGCAGCTGTTTCAAGCCTGGTCTAGTCCCACCTTGTCTAGCGGCACTTCTCCAAACAGCTGCCCCAGTTCCAGAAGTAGTTTCATCTCAGGGCAGTCCAGCATGTGAAATTGCCACGGTGACATTTTTTTTCCTCCTAGCAAGTAATGTGTTGGCAGCTTGTCAAAAATCTGGGGACATCAGAGCTCATATACAAAGCAGCCTTCTCCAGAGTCAGACCCACCTGCCCATCTAGTTGAATACTGCCTGAAAAGAATTTCTTTCAGTTGACATCACAGAGAGTTTTGCACAAGTTGGTGTTCTGTCTCCCAGTTATAAGGCCACAAATGACTAATAAAAGGACTGTGGATTACTAACTTGAATGGACTTGTGTGCAAGGGAGAGTAAGAGTTCATCTTTACATCCATTCTGACATTGGTTGTTGCTTTCTGGGTCCAGAAATTAGGAGAGGAGAAAACAGGAGAGATTTCTACTTTTCTATATTAAAGACAAAGAGCTCAATCCCATGCATGTCTACTTGGAAGTAAGTCCCACTAGAGTAAATGGGGCTTACTTCCAGGAAAGTGTGGATAGGATTGGGCTGAAAGACACTGCTATTCAGAATGTGCAGAAGATTTTAACAGGCAGGTACTGGGTTCAAAGATCAAAGTGAGTGATTCAGCCAATGCAACTGTTTTCTGTGACCAGATCATGGTCCTAAATGCATTTAACTGGGAACAAGCCCTCCAAGTATAGTTGCTGTTACGTATAACTGATAAATTAGGCCCTCTCAGTGGTTTTTGACTGGTGTGGAATACATTCCTACAGCCAGGCTTGTATGTGTGAAAAGACAGCTGTTGATCTATATACAACCCTGTGGTGCACACATTTACATGCCTGTATGTAACAGGCACAAAAATACAAGGTAATTAATGTATGCCCAGTCTCCTGAGGTCACTTGGGTGCATGCTCACACACACAGAATCCACATCACCATTTATAACACGCATCTCACATACAGTCAAACTACATGTTACATGCAAATGAGTGCAACAAGTTCTGGTAGTTGTTTTAACCCATCTTTGCCCACAGATGTATACATTTGATCCCTGTTGTGTATATGCAACATTGTGCAGAAATGGTTTTTAAAAAATTAAAAAGAGCTGGGGGGGGGATTCTGAACAGAGAAGCTGTTGGAGGAAGAGGACCTTGGTCAATTTTCTACTTTGAATCACACCTCCCCGTTCCAAACTGCTTTTCTCCCTGCAGGATTCCATATGTCTGGCCTCCATGAATTTAGACATATCACAATACCTTGCACATTCGTCTGGTTAGGAACCAGCGCGTGGATGAAAGTCAAGTATGGATGAATGACAAAGCACAGCCTTATTTAGCCTGGAAATCTATTTTGGCCAGTGAAAAAACATAAATAAATAACTATATAACACATGCAAATGTGTGCAAAACCGAAATAAGCAAAAACAAAGGAAAAATTAACATAAGAACTTAAATGGACGCTGTGGAAATTTGAATGAAATTGGATCAAAGAGGAAAATGTGGATGAAATTTTAAATGTGATTATAATGGAAAACAGCAGAAAGAGCAAAGCAATGAAAGTCAAGATATTGCTGTACTTTCAAGTAGCAGCTAGAGGTGATTCCTACAAGGTCAATCGGAGTCTACCCATGTGAAACTAAACTGCCTGTCTCTAATGTAACATGGGAACTGGCAGCAACTGCCGCAGTATAGAACTATTCAGCCATCTGGCTGAATAAATGGGACAAAATATTCAAGTGTGTGCAAGACTTCGTTCTTCCTCTCACATACTCAGCCAATGTTCCACAACCTCTTGGGTACACTACTAAAGTAACAGTCCACCGCCCTTTGTACAGTATCGCACCCAAACCCGCCTGAACACTGTATCAATCTGTCTGCTTACTTCTCTGGCACACACACACTACAGTTCTGGCACACATACACACACACTGCACCTCACTTCAGTTCTAATATTTGTCCTTGTTACAACTTATTTTCCTGAGTTCAGGGTCAGAGATTTCTTTCCGCATTGCTGGGTGAACCAGATTCTAGCAATAGGTTCCCACTCCCAATTATGGCCCCATCACAGAGGCAGGTCAAGGCAGCTAAAGAGAAATGGGTCAATATTGGCAAAGGGGAAGATGCATTCTGATGCTCCCTTTGCTGTAACCCTTCACCCCCAAAGCAATCATGTCCTGGCATCACACCCCTCTGTTTTAGATCCTGCCCCACTCACCCAGCCACATCGGGGCCCATGGTGCTGCCCAACTGGTTCACATGGCGGCTGGCACCCCGGCATGTCCCATCTTCATCAGTTGGCTGGGAATAAAGGTCCCTCTGCCCTGAGGGATTCTGGGTCTTTTCAGCCGCTTAGTGCCAAGAACTCTCAGCAGGAACCATACAAGCTCTGTGATGTGAAGCAGGAGAGGGTGACGGGTATGCAGACTCCCACAGTGCCGCAAACAAGAGGTCTGGCTCTAGTGCTCCCCTTTCTGGATTCCAAGCCAGCCCAGTTCAGGAAGCTCTGCCTGCTTGCGAAGCTCAAGGACATTTACTGACTGCACAGAATGCAGCACAGTGCAAATCGGAGCATCAGAGACACACAAGCCTGGAATAACTGGGTCCGCTGGGGAAGGAGAGTCAAATAAAAGGATCCAGGACGGGCAGGCGGGCGGGGGAACTCAGGCTGAGCTGTGGAGGACAGTGGTTTTGGAATTGAGGGTCACTGGCAGGAACCCAAGGAATACAATGGAGGGAAAGGGGCAGATCATATCTGAAAGTTGAACTCTGGGGTGCAAAGCCAGCCTAATTTACTCCATGGCATGTGAATCACAAAGGAGGGCAGAACTGGCAGTACTGGGCGAGGCTGAGGTTGGGAGCCAAAATTTCACAGAGAAGCGGGACATGGGCTAGAGTTATCAGTGGGGAGATGAGTGGAGACACATAGTTTGGGTCTATATGGAAGACATTGGCAAGGGGCAAAAAGCATCAGGGGCTTGGGGATAGAGTCCAGGTTAAGGGATACTGCAGTAAAGATACATGTCTCATTACTGGAGCCATTTCTCTTTCAGTCTTTGTGCAGCCAAAAGAAGCGGAAAGAGTGAAATGGTGCCAACAGCCAGTGGGTGTGAGACAGCAAGATGCCTGAGAAAGTCTGAGAAAATGCCCAGGCTGCCAGCATTGCTGGGATAGCTTGGATGGCTTCTTAAAAGGATTAGACACATTTGTGGAGGGCCTATCAATGGTTATTACATCTAGACAACATATATGAAGCCTGTTCCAGACGGTGAACCAGCATGGTGAGAGTAGCAGATTGAACCTGGGTTAACCTGAGTTCAAATCCCTACATAGCCGTGATGCTCACAGGTGATTTTGGGCTTGCTCCTACCTCAAAGGGATATTGGTAATGATGAAATGGAAGGCGGGAGAGCCTTGCATGCCATCCTGAGCTCACCCTCCTATTGCTGCAGAAAGAGATGGTAGAGTGTGGCTGTACCACACTTCAGGCTGCAAGGAGGAAATGAATTTTTGAGTGCTCCAACATCAAAAGAACTCCCTGCAAGTCAAACAACAATTAGCAACAGGGAGAAAGGGTCTAGCCCAGCTTGCTCCCTGCTGTGCTGGTTTTCTGCTTGCAGTGAAATGTTTGCAGAGAGTATCTAAAAATGTGGTTCCCCCTTTCCACACCTGCTGTGTGAATTGGTACAAACCATTCAGCTGCATCAGAACCCTCATTCTGCTCTGTGTGGAGTTTGAATCTGAATAATACTGCCTGAGAGAATCCGCAATGCCCAAAGAAAGGAAGAAGGGCTCTTTGATTTGCTAAAGTGTATTCCAGGGCATTGGGGGGGATGGCAGGGGAAATGGTAGTGGTGAAGGACTTGAGGTTTGAAAGGGGGGGGGGAGATTGCAAAGACAGCATTACCAGGGTACTTGTGATGCAAATAGATTTGCTCTGGCTGGTAGGGGGAGTCAGGTTTCCTGGGGGGGATTGGGAAGGGGTGTTCATGGCTGCCTTAAGATGTCCCAGTGCCTGAGGCAATGTGCCAGTACTGTTCCCCTTACCTGGCAGCATGCCAAACAATGCCACCTGTATCCCTCTCCCAAGATTCAATGCTGTAGTGACTAGTCCACCACTCTCCATTCTTCCTCTTCTGGGATGTTCCCCACTTTTATTTAACCCATGGAGTGAAAGGAAGAGCAGCAATAAAGATGGGTGGGTGGAGGCAGGTACCCCTGTCAACCTGCTGCCTGAGGTGACCATCTCAGCAAGCTTCATGGACAGGCCAGCCCTGAGGGAATGCACTACAGGAGAAACCCAGGGCTCTTGAATGAGATGTCAAGAGATTTGAGAGCCAGGATGGTTCAGGAGTGGGACTTAGACCTGAAAGATCCAGGTTTCAAATTTCCACTCAGCCATGAAGCTCCCTGGGTGACCTTGCGCCAGTCACTACTTCTCAGTCTCACCTACCTACCTCAGTGGGTTGTTGTGAGCAATAGAAGAGGGAAGGAACCATATACTCCTTGGGGGAAGGGCAATATAAAAATGTGGGAAATAAATAAAATTTGTGTAGAAGGCTAGAAGCCATGATTCTTGGGATTCTCCCTCTAAGTTTGGGAACATAGCTCGGAGAGCACAAGGCTAAAATCTCACCTCACTAGATGGCCTCGGGACAAGTCATTGGCTCTGGTCCCCATCTATCTCCCAGGTTTCTTGAGAGGCTAATCAAGGTAAAGATAATAAAGCACTTCATACATTGTAAGTGCTGTGTAAATGATTCATGTAACTAGATTGGGAAGCAGTGGGTGCTACCATAATTAGTCTAATAAGAACGCTGAGAAATTGGCCTCCTCCATATATAGCAACAGAAGTGGAGAGATATTTGCCAGGCCCCAAGGAGCAGACAGATGGGCGCTTAGATGGAACGGTCCTTCCACATGTTGCAGGGGCTGTCTAGTGAGGAAATAGGCTGATCCTCTAGTGCTACACGGTCCAGTGTCTGATGAATTGGGTATGACTAGGAAACTTCTGTTTGAAACCTTGTCTTTGGAATGAGCTCAGAAGGAGAGATTGTAGGTCAATGCTCAAATGCATACTTTTTGTTTTAAAACACAACTTAGATCTCTAATAGGAATCCATTTTATGTCACTTCTGGCCTCATTAAACCTCTCCATCCCATATTCAGCTTTGGCAATTTCTTAGTAAATGTTACTCTTTCTGACAATTGCACATGATCATAACCAGGCATGCTTCAAGGTAAGGCAAGAAAGGGGGGGGGAGTAACTATCCAGTGGGATTGGGACCAGGCAGGGAGATTCCTTAATCACAGTCACTTATGTCCTGAGTGCCAGTAGCATAGCTGGGGAAGGAGGGAGAATGGTAACTACTGCAGGTGCCCCCTCCCCCTTGCCATCGGAGTCATTCCAGGCAGTGATGGCAACAGGCAGGCACTTGTCAAACCAAACAGAGTCTCCTGTTGCTGCTTGGGATGGTTCTGACAGTGAGTGAGAGGGGGTGCTGGCATGGTGTGTTGTGGCACCTGCAGTACTTACTGTTTTGCCCCCCTCTAGCTGAGTGTGAAAGTCAGGTCTCCTTACTGACCTTCCTTCAGCTCTTTCGTAGAAATCTTCCCCTTCATCATTTTCCACTCACAACAAGGACTATTTGTGAAGCCTTAAAAGAAGGTTAAGAAGTGGTAAAAGTGGTTAATCCAAACCTCATAGGTAAAGGTGTTCCCTGGTCCCCAGCCCCATTCATTGGGCATCAGATTATAGCTCACCATGTGATATTCTTGGCGGGACCCCCAGGTTGAAAAGGATCAGGCAGTCATCAAATTCCATTCATTAGCACACGTCCTCCTGCCCCCACCACCATCCTTACATGGTTCAGACAAAGACTGGGTGCCCCAAACACATAGCCACAGCAAACAGGATGAATCACACCACGATGCCTCTAGAGCAGATCACTCAAGCAAGTGAACCAGGCTACAGACCATAGGAGAATGCAAGAAATAGTCCAAGAGCCTACTCCTTCTCAACTTCAAATATGGTTTGATTCTGACCATGATGCAAACCCCATTCACTAAAGGATATAGAATCCTTTCTAAAAGGATACAGTAGACCCTCTGCATCCACGGTCCCATATATGTGGATTTAACTATCTGTGGATACAGAGATGCTCCCCAATGCTTGCTGCACTGTCTTACCTGTAGCCCCTGGAGGCCTTTTCTGGGTTGCACTGGGCCTGGGACCACTCTGTTGGGCTCTGCAGGCCTCAGAATGGTCTGCAGAAGTGACCAGAAACGACTTCCAGTTTGTGGGCATGACTTCTGGTTTGACCAGAAGTCACTTCTGTGGGTCATTCTGAGGCCGAGAAAGGCCAACAGAGTGGGTTGCAGGCCCAGTGTGATACAGAAGAGGCTTCCAGAGGCTTCAGGTAAGACACTGAATCAAACATTGGGTGTTGGACTTCAACATCCACGGAATTCATTATCCGTGCGGGTTTCCGGAACCAAACGCCCATGCATAAGTAGAGCCAACTGTACTTTATGGAAATATAAGCTCCATAAACATCTAGCATCCTGTCTCAACTTCTGACACTCCCAGAGGCCAAGGAGGAAAATATATTTCACGGCTCCAGTAAGATACCAGAACAGGAAAACAAAATCACATTAAATTCTTCAGAAACATAGCCAGTTTAGTCTCGAACTGAGTTACATGCTTTGTTCCCTGAAGAGAGAATTCATTTCACAAATTTAGACCTCCAATGGTTAAAATTTATTAATTGTAACTCATGAATTAGTAATTCTTTCTTATACCACCCTCATCTTCTGAATAGCAAAATGGATTACCCCACAACATCCTGTTCTGTTTTAAAATTAAGACATTTCTTTGCTCCATGACTGACCCAGAGAGGTGATTCTGAACTTTATTATTATTAAAAATATGTATATGCCACTTTTCAACAAAAGTTCACAAAGCAGTTAACATCGCAAAATAAAGGAACCTTCATTCAGAATGGTTAAAAATCTAGCGGTTCAGCCTAGTTATTGCATATAGGCGTCCATGAAAAAGCCTGAAGATCACCACACAGGAGGTGATGACCTTTGGATACAGTTAAGATGTAACTAGAAGAAACTGACCTTTGCACTTTTAATGCACCAATTCCTGTGCATACCTGCGCATCTTTCCACAGCCGTGTTCCTCCCCAAGTATATCTTGCATACAATCACAGTGCTCTAAAGCTTTTGTGAGCATTCACTCACCTGGGGGCATCAAAGCTGTCGTAGGAGCCAACCGTATAGTGCCTGAAGAGTCGCTTGGCTTTGTCACTACGGGTCTCTGCAAAGAAAAATAGAGAAGGGGTCGGGTTTAGTGGGAAGGCATATGCTACCCAGACAGCAGCTTCGGACTACAGGACCTCTGGTCCTTCCTATTTCCTACCTCTAGCAGCCACTGAGTGGCAGTGTGAGCTCAGTGCACTTCTGGGCAGGCCTGTGGGGCCTGCCCATGCTAGAGTGGGAGGCAATGTCTGCTGGAGGTAGGCGGAGCAACTACAGAGCTGCAAGAAATGAATGGTAGAGAAGCGATAACATATGCTCCTAGTGCCCCTATTTATCTGTCCAGTAAACCACTGTCCCTATTTTTGTTGTTTGGATATAAATTTTTTTTTTGGGGGGGGGGGGGTGGCTTTTACTTTTTTTTAAGCACATCTTCTCTGCATGGCACTACATACATTAATGGCACTGTAGTAACAACAACACCACCACCACCTGTACGTCTTAGGTGTTAATAAAATTACTCCATATGAGCTGCAAATGCTAGCTCTACTTGGAACTGCACATATTTTGCAGAAATACTTCTAGGTTTCCTAGGTCCTTGAAAAGATATTCAGAAAACATCAGCCACCACCAGGTGGACTGGGATGATCCAGATGATGATGACGACGACGACGACAATGATGATGATGAGAAGAAGAGGAAGAAGAGCAGTGTCTGGAAGTCTGAAGAAACACATTGACATTTTTGGCCTTGATCAAATTACACCAGTTCAGCTTCAGAGAACAGTGTTGCTTGGAATAGCAAGGATCCTACAATAGAATCCTACAACAATTCTATATCACAGAGGATCATCTGTGATTTCCAGGATCTAGTCTAGATTCCGAATTGCAGAATATAACCAGTCTGGCATAGGTCATAATGAAGTATGATAACAACAATAATAATAGCAGCTACTATTAAAGTTTCATCCCCCTCTGCCTACTTTTTAGGAATCTCTGAGAGGGGAACTGATGCATCTTGTCTCCAGTGCACATGCACATAAATTTATGCACATGAACACTAAAGCTGCAATCCTATACTCACTCATCTGAGAATAAAAGTAGTGTCCCAGGCATATCTTCTTAGAAATAAGCCCCACTGAGTTTAATGAAACTTGCTCCCTATAGGATCATAGCTTAATGGTCCAATCCTATCAGTGCAACCCATCACTGTAGCAGTCTCTCTGCCAGTCTGCAGAGTGCTGCTGCAAGGCCCAGAAAGCAGTGCGCCCTGCAGACTGACAGTTGCCATAGTTTTGCTGGCGGTGGGAGTGCATTGGGCTAGGGACTGGGCTGGGATGCAGCAGATTGGGGGTGGATCCTGGAGGCACTGGCAGCTGCCAAATCCTATCCCCCTTTCTGCGTAACTGAGCTGTATAACAGAGCTGACATTAATCTGAGTAGGTCCATAAGGGACTATGCTGGAGTGATAAGTAAAATTTTTCTTTACTGACCTTTCCAGGCGGCCTAGTCTCCAGCCAGCCTGCAGGATGTGGTAGCTGCTATGTCAGTGGGCCTACACCACGCAGGTCGGCCAAGGATAGGATTGGGCCATTAGTTCCATTGAATACCATGGTGCTTACTTCTGAGAAAACATGTACAGTATAGGATTCTGCTATTAGGCACCACCCGGCAGGGCCTCTGTTGTCAGGGGGTACTAAGTTTCTTTTGGGCCCCTTCCCAAAGTGGGAGGGGGTGAATCAGAGTGGGGGGGTGGCAATGGGGGTGGGCAGAATGGGGGGTAAAACAGGCAGAGGGGAAGTGGTTACAGTCTTTGGAGCCCAGGTCTATCAATCTTCCCAATGCAAAGCTCAGATCTACCTGCTTGCCTGGCGCTGGCAGCTAGATACAGTAATAAGGAAAACCAAACACATTCCTAAGTCTCTCAAAAATCTTTCAAATATAAATCATTGCAGGAGATTAGTATCATTGTATTTAGGCTCACACTAGAACATAAAGTGTCCTGTGCACACCAAAACCGACTTCCGCAGCAGCTGCAGTCCCGCAGCTGTGTCACTGAGCTCCTATACACTCCTTCATGGTAAGCAGATCCACTAGCGAAAGAGCTACTGTAGCAGGTCAGTTTCCTCCCAGATGTGACACTGTTAAGGAATGTATGCATTCTTGGGCCTGGTGTGTTTGGCTTGTGGCAGTAGTTGCCACCATGTACCCACAATAATGCCCCTAGCATCCCGTGTGGGCTGTGAATCTGGGTGAGATTAGAAAATGGAAGATCCCAGGAAATTTCTGGGCCCCCTCCTTTGGCTCATTGGCCCCCTTTCCGACCCTGGGCCCGGGTACAAATTACCCCCTTTACCCCCCTGTCCCAGGCCCTGCCACCCAGCATATACCCAGTTGCCATATCACTTGCTGCAGATGGTTAGGTTAATTCTGAATCATTAAATGGAACAATGTAGCACAGGACATGTCAGGTATAATCAGTGGCATCACTAGAGTTTGTTTCACCCGGTGCATCACCCCATCGCCCCGCCCCCACTGGTTTTTTGGCTGTAGATTTTGATGGAATAGAGATATTTCAACACGGTTTGTTTCATTGCATTCTGCATGAAATTACACATTGATTGATATACAACATGATGGTATTATTAGAAAATAACAATATTTTAAAAATTTTTGCAAGTAGTGGTGTCACCCTCCTGTACGTGTCACCAGGTGTGGCCCCCCCTAGCAATGCCACTGGGTCTAATACCCTTTTTGCTTTTAAATCATATGATCGAATTCAGGCTGTGGCTGGTTAATCCCGCCTTGGCTGTCTACACAAAAATGCCAGTGCTCTGCTTCCCCTCTGTGCCCTGCATAACCTCCTGTCAAGATACATTAACAGCCCAGTCCTAACCATATTTACTTGGAAGGAAGCCCCACCGTGTTGAATGGGACTTGCTCCCAGGCAAGCACATGTAAAATTGCAGCCTCAATGTCACTGAATGTGTGGATCCAATGCAAGACCAAACATTCTTATGTTGATGAGAACAGGAAACTGCTCCTATTGGTTCACAGGCCAGTTTACAAAGAGCCAAACTACACAAGCAACTAAATATGTGCTTTGGTTTCAATTGAAGTGTCAGGTTTTTTTTCCCCCCTTAAAAACAGCTGCAAGAGGGAGAGGGGGTAACCCTGGTCAGAACCAGGGTGTGGGGGGAAGAGGTTCATTATTTGTTGACATGCTGTTTTCACCCTGAAAACTGTCTCACATCAATGGGGCTTTGCTCCTGATTTGCTTTGTGAGCAAATCAAGGCTTTAGAGGGGAAATTTTCAGGATAAAAACAGCACGTAGGTAAGAATACCCCCACTCCCCGCAAGCCTCCTTCTGACTGGGACTGTCCTCCTGCCTGCATGGCAGTTTCTAAGTAAAAAAAGAGGACTTTTGGTTAGAAGCACCCAATTTCAGGACAGGGCAGGAGTTTGCAGAGTAAATGGATACCCTGCAGGCTAGCAAGCAGGGAAGAGCTGTCAGCAATGAGTAGTGAAGTGCAAGTGATGATTAGGATTAGTGGTTAGTGATAGTGATTAGTGATTAGGGTAATCCCAAGTCTTCACGAGAGTTCCTGTCTTATTTGTGAAATACTGGAGTGTATGCAGTTGGGAAAAAAAATGCACATACTTCACTAGGAAGATCAAATTCATGCATCTGGCAACTTAAGGAAATATGCCCAACTTATATCAATGTGGTATATATATTCAGCTTGATCACATACAGTCAATTCTCATTATCTGCTAGGGTTAGGTTCCTGGAAACGCCAGTGGATGCCTAATTCACAGATAGGGAGTCATTAATCCTATGGGATCAAAGGGATTTGGGGGAGAAGTAACTGCTGGCAGTGGAAACCCTCATAATGCCAGCAGAGACCCTCAGAATGGCATCCACAAATAGCAAGGATAGCTTTAAAATGAGCTTTGGAAGTTTTAAAATGGTGCAGGATAGCTTCTGAAGGTCGCTGCTAGCATTCTGAAGCTATCCACACCATTTTGAAGCTTCCCACAGCCATTTTGAAGTTATCCGTGCTATTAATGAGCACTATGTTGAAGGTCTCCGCTGCATTGTGAGGGTCTTTGCTGCATTCTGAAGGTCTCTGCTGGCATTCTGAACGCAGTGGAGACCTGCAACGTGGTGCGGAAACTTTTAAAGCGGTAGCCATGAATAGCACAGAGACCTGAAAATGGTGCCGCAAATAGTTTCAGCATGGATGTGGATGCCACGGAGACCTTCATAATGCAATGGATAGCTGAGAACAAACCACAAATACAGCAAGGTCAGTGGTCCCTGCTCCCTGCGGATAAGTGAATCCGAAGGAAGCAAATCCACGAGTAGTGAGGATTGACTGTATGTTCCCTATTTCCCTGCCTGCCCCTCTCTGTTGTCTCCCTTGGGTAAATATCTAGAATGTATGCTTCTTGGGGCAGGGACCTATCTTTTCCCTGATGTTTTGTATTGATGATACTGTACTGCTAAGTAAATAGACGGGCAAAGAATAAATCATATTAGCTTCATGGCAAGGGTGTGGGTGGTGGTGGAATGCAATGTGAGGAAGTTGCTGGCAGGAAAAACATTTGGGGGCAAATGCGTGAAGAGGATGTAATGCACAGCTGCTGCTAAGCCTTGTATTCCATGCTAAAAAGTGTCTCAGATTCTGAAAAAAAGAACATCTGCAATTGAAAAAAAAAAAGAATTAAAACGAAGCCTATCTGAATACTTTATTTCAGTTGCTGCAGCTTCATTTTCTGGTCTTTTCTCTCCATGAGTCTTTAACATACAAGAGAGGAAATGTCACCAAATGCCCCATTTATTGCTTGTTGAAATATGAGCAAATATAATCATTGCGTATTAAGGAATATTGTAGATGAAAAGGAAAACAAAAATGGCAACAGTGATGGGAGATGTGAGAGATGCCTATGAGGCAGGAACACAGAACTGGACAGGAACAGTGTTGGGGGCGTGAGGGGGTTTGGAGCACTCACCTTGCTTCCCTTCCTGTGATTTGTTGGGCACTTCCTCCGCACAGTCTGACGGGAACCAGCCCACGCGGCCTTTTATCTGACCCTCCCAGAAGCCGCCTTCCCCAACACTCAGCACTGCAAAGGAGATGGGCATTGTTAGGGGCATAAATATACAATGGGCTAAGGTGGCCAGCAGTTTACCATGTGAAGGTTTGTCACTTATTCTGAGCCAAAGTGGCACAGGAGGGCCAAAATCCAACCCAGCCGAGACCTTCACTGATGGGCCTGCAGGCCATTCACTGTTCCTCAGTCTAGCATTCCTCAGAGGGCGGTTGCGAAGAATGTCTTGAACAGAGTAACAAATGAGATTGAGGCTGCAATCCTATATACACTTTCCTGAGAGTAAGACCCACTGAATATAAATGGCACTTACTTCTGAGGAGACAGGTATAGGATTGTGCTTTGAATTGGCTATTTTGCTATACTGAAAGCGTGTACCTGGAATCCTGTGTTGGGAGTTTTCAGATACGCCCATGTTTGGGATTCACATGACCTCAAGGAGAAAAGCAAAGTCCGCTAGTGCCAGCACCAGGATGTTGGAGGCAATGAGGCCAAGATTTATTTATTTATTAGATTTTTACTCTGCCTTTCTTCCTGAAGGGCACCCAAGGCAGCTAGATTATTGGGGGACAGCAGCAGAGAGTGACTGCTCCGCCCCATAGGCAAATGAGGGGCAGAATCTGCAGCAGCTGGATGGTACTGGGGTGTTTGAGAAGAGTCAGGCTGGATTGGAGGGGGTCTGATGGTCATGGACCTTTTCCTGGTGCCTGAACTGGCCAACCCAACAATGGCCACTGAACACAGTTTAGCTGGGAGGGGACCTGTGTTGTGGAACTGTCCCTTATGTTTCACTCCCCCATCCATTAAAAGCACCTGAAGTGTTTGCTCTACAGGTTATTCCAGATAACCTAGTGATCTCCAAGTGGATCTTTTCCATTTTCCCCCTCACATATTCTGCTTTGAAAATACCTGGTTTATAGAGTTAAATGGGTGGTGGGCTGGAGGGAGGACAATATGGCAATTAAAATGCATATGTTCTATGTAACATTCCCATAGCCCTAAGGATTCTGGGAAAAATACTTAAGCATGCATTTGAGAGCACTGATTCTCAACGGTGGTCCATCAGCAGTCTGTGTTGCACTTTCACATGGTCCCTGCGACCACAACCAAAATGACATTCTTGAAGATTTTTTTTCCAAAATTAAAAGCCCATTTCCCTCTGCAGTTCAATACAACTATATGCATGAAATGCAGGAAAAGGGGAAACAACTGCTCCTGAGTTGTAGTGTCTGGAATCTTTTCTACAGAGAAGCAAACAGCTGGAGCCATTTGGTGCTTTTAAGGCTGTCATTTTTAGTGTGGTCTACACATAAAAAAAAGCAGTTAGTCTAAGGTGGTAGAATTCTGTACCACTTCTGACCACGGGGGGGGGGGGGTGCCATTTATGAATGCTTGTGAGGAGGATATGATAAAACTTTCTCCTTGATATTTCATTTTATTATATAGAGCACTGGTTCCCACACTGAGACCTGTGATCCACAAGCTCTCAGAAAACAAACAAAAAGATCACCTTCCAGTGTCTCCCTGAACAAGACCACCAGAGAGGTTGGAGAATGGACCATCTGCAGCCAACAACAAAAGCGGTGACCCACAAATCCTCTTTATAAAAAAATCTAATAAATCTTCTCTAATTATTAAAAATGTAATTGTATTTTGTGTGTGTGTGGGGTGGAGGGTTGCATGTGGCCCAAGACAATTCCAATTTTTGCTTCCGTGGTCCCCTAAAGGTTAGGAACCACTGATCTAGAGGAAGTTTTTAAGGTAAGGGAGCATTCAGAAATGTATTCCCCTCCCCTGATAGTGGTAAAGTCCATTCTCCCACCTCAGTATTCTACAGTCTCATGCCCACCTCCTTCTTTGCAGGCACTGACCAGGTCTTCAATGAAATCAAATCCTAGTGTTGGGCAGTTTTTTTTCCCTCCAGTCATTTGTGCTGCATAATGTCTTGAGACTTCCTAATAATGTACCGGATTGCTAAACGCAGAATGGTTGCTGCCTTTTTGAAAGGTCATAATCACACAGAGCCACAGTCAGCAGGAAAGTCAATGCCTTGATGTATCCATCAAGTTCCTTCCAAACACTATTGTTTATGTTCATGATTAAAGGCCAAGCTAGACAAGATGACAGAGACCTGTGATGGGATCTTCTGTCTCTTTAAATGTTAGTAAACAGAAGCTCTGTGTGTGTGTGTGTCTGTGCATGTGTGCTGATTTATCACAGGACTGTAGCTCTGGGGGAATGGGATGTTTAACCCTTTCCCCAATACCATTTTCCCAATGAAATCACACACCCCAAGTTGCTTTTTGTCCCCTTAGAGAAAGTGTATATGTACCCATAAAGCTTTCCCTAATGGACAAGCATAAACTTTGAGGGGGGGGGGGTTCATCAAGAAAATAGCACAGCAAGAAAGGGTTAAACCCCCCCTCCACTTTGATCCTGACTTGAATCTTCTTTCTACTTCAGATACTTTTTGCAAAACTTTAAAAAGACAGGCTATCCAATCACAGATTTCCATAATTTCATCTAGTTTGGCCCTATGTCTTCATAAAAATGGGCTACTTGTTGACCAGCTGCCCATTAAACTAACAGTTTATAAGGGTCTGAATACAGAAGAGCTGTTTGTAGATCAGTCGTAATAAAGTTTATGCTTTTCTACTCTGCTTCTTACTGTTCACTAGCTGAAGCCCCTGTAATGTGAGATCAAATAACAGTGATTGTCTTAGTGGCCTTGTTTTTCTTGTATTTTTAATAACACACTATAAAAAATATTCTACTATGTGTAGATGTTATTCTGATCATTGTCTAAATCAGTACTAATTTAGGGTGTGCTCTAGCTGGCTTTTCTGCCTGTGCAAGAACATTCCTTTTTAAACTTTTTTGTGAATTTTCAGCCTGCTTAGTACAACTGCACTGGAATGCAGAAGAAACTTCACTTTGGAAACCTTCAAAAATGCTTTCCATGTAGTGACAGTTACCAAAGAGAATGTGGCAATCTTCAGGCAACAAGCAAATTGGAAGTGTGGTCCACAATCCAACATAATTTAAGAATCACTGTCCTGTAGCAACACAACTCTGTTGGATACAATGCAGGATCATTTATTTTCACATCTCCACCTTCAGAGTGTGGAATATAATAGACACCTCTTATATTTCAGATACCAGTTTTACAAAAGCTGTTTCACAACACACTGTTCTAGCAGTTCTACTCTACACATAAACTCACACACTCGGAGACCATGAGCTCGTCGTATGGCGATTGACAGATGCACACTGAAACAATCTAGACACCGACTAAAGACCGAACACAAAAACAAAAGCCACATCTCTCACTTGCCCTGACCCTAAACTTCTGCAACATCAGCTCAGCTCAGGGTTCTCAAACTGTGAGGTTGGGGTCAGCTTCCCTACAGAGAGAGGTTCAAAATCCTTCCTGACACCCTTTCCATTTTTCTATAGATCCAGATGGTCCTCAGGATCCCCCCTTTGTTGTCCTTTCAGATTCCTGAGTCTTTTGATTTCTTCACTCAGGGAGGCTGGCTACAACACTATTTGAGAACCCCCATGCTGTGCCTGCTGGGCTTTCTCCAAGACCCCAGGCATCCTGGGCTCAAGGATGATCCCTGGCCGATCCAAGGGCGTGCACAGAGATCAACGTACCCTTGATTTTCTCGCCCTTGCTGACGGAGAGCTCACCCTCAGCCTGGGCCTGGTACGGTTTCACAGCCATGAACGTGCGGCCAGGCACAGCTGAATAGAGTTTCCGCTTCACTCCCCTGCTACTCAGCGTGCTGCCTCCAGTTGACTCCTTCTGGTAGCCACTGGAGCTGCCAAGAAAAAGAGGGAAAGAGAGACCGAGATACAGGCAGGTACATTTTGTGAGTTCTGAACATTAACCTTTTAAAATGCATAACAGCAGATGGGGTAAGACTTGCAAGATTATCTTTGGTATGGGAATTGGGGCAGAGTTGCCGACCCTCCAGGATTGTTCTGGGGTCTCCAGGAACCAGTATCAATTTCTAGGTGACTCCTGAAAGCAATCCCAGAGATATTAACAGGGCCTCCAGAAATTTCCAACATTATACAGTATAATTCTCAGTATCTGCAGGGGTTAAGTTCCTGGTAATTCCTGCAGATACTGAATCCATGGATACAGAAACATTGATGCAATTGGATCATTGGGGTTAGGGGGAAAATCAAATTAGTTATACATCTTCAGAATGGCCTGGAAGACTTTAGAATGGCCGTGGATGCTGGGAGCAATTAAAAATAGCCACAGTGAATGCAGGGAGTGATTCAGAATGCCCTGAAAGGCTTCAGAATGGCCCCTGATGGCTTTGGACCAGGGCGGGATCAGCCTGGGCAGGGGGTGGGACAGGGGTGGGGTGGATCTCAATGGCAGCAGTGTCTGCGGTATCCAGAGCCCCTGTCCCAGGCCTGATAGAAGCCCTCCACCTTGACGGACCTGTGCAAGCAAAGGAGATGGGGTAGATCTGATAGGGCCCATAGGGGACCATGGCACAACTGAGCAGGTAAGTGAGCGTTTTTGTTACTCTCCCAAACGGCCTGGTCTCCAGTTGGCCCACAAGATGGGGCGGAGGCTGTATCAGCTGCCCTACATCCTGCAGGCCGGACAAGGACAGTACTGGCTACAAGATTCCCTTCTCAGTGAATATAGTAGCCTTCAACCTCCCCTCTCACCGGACTACCAGTACCTTCTCACTGATTCCCTCAGTCTTGATTCTGAGCTCTATCATACCCAGTTAGAGATCTGGAAATAATATAAAGAGTCTCTGAGTTCCACCCTTTTCCAGAAACACACAGAAGTTCCAGCTCAGGTTCCAGCTGAGAAGGCCTCAGTTTATCCCTGGAGAGCCCAGGCCTGGAGAACACTAGCACCCTAATCCACTGGACCCCAGTGTCCAGTAGCAGCCACCCTACTCTGGAGTGCCAATCAGGTCATCTTCATCCATGCACAGGCAGGTCAGGTCTAAAGTCTCAAGGATACCTGGGTCGCCCCCGTTGCTTTTTTGCCTCGTCCGTGTGGCGCCCACGTGATGGGGAACGGCTGCGAGCGCCACGGGGGCTGCTGGAACTGCGCAGGGTCCCTGTGGTGATCTTCTGACCCTGCACAGCCACAGTGGTAGATGAAGGGGTGGATGAAGGGGCATAAAGCATCCAGTCTGGAAGGTTCATGCTGGTGTCACTGTTAGCCCGCAGTAAGGTATGGGGCACAGTCAGGCTCTGGGACCCATCCCGACGCCGGCTGACGTATTGAGGAGTCTCCTGAAATGGAACTGAAAAAGATGATGGTGTCAAGAGATATTTTTTTAGTAAGGTAACTGGGGAGGAGGAGAACTAATGATGGGGGCTACCTTTGAGGAGATGGGCTGCAAAGGACTATACTTTGAGGCAAGGGGAGGACTGAAGAGTTGATCTGCTTTGTTGATGGGAGGGTTTGGGTTTTCACCATGCCATTACAAACTTTGGTGGGTTGTGAGGAAGCCTAGGGTGAACCTGTGTGTATGCCATTTTGCGGGAGCACAGAGAAAGAATGAATTCTGCCCCCCCTCCCGAGAATCTCAGTTTTCACATAAAAAGTTTCTAGCCCTCCTGTTTGCCGTTATACTACACTCAAAAGTGTTGGCAACATCTGCTGAAATCTCAGAAGCCAGAGGCATGGCTATGAATTGTGAAGGTTCCGCATATTCTCTGGAGCAGTGATTTTCAACCTTTTTCATCTCAAGGCACACTGACAAGACACTAAAATTGTCAAGGTACACCTTACCTTGGCAATTTGACTTGAGAGAGTCAAATTCTGTCCACCTTACCTGGTGATGTGCCAGTCTCTGCTCCTTCATCTCCCTGAATTGGACAAGAAAGAGAGAGACGGAACAGAAGTGTGGAAGAGTGGGCTACAGCATCTTGATGTTCTAGCACACCACTCTCTTTTTCTCCTCCACACTTCCTCTTCATCTCCATCTCCCTCTCCCTTTTCCAATCCAGAAGTCAGAGAAGAATGTGTGGATGAGGTGAGTGCCCCCCTCCAGTCTGCTACCTGGGTGTCCCCCCACCTGCATCAAATTTCTACTTGCATGGGATTTTCCTGTCCCTGATCTCTGTGATGACAACAAGGCTGCAGGAAACAGGGATGCTTTATGCCATGCCCTAATACAGGAAGAACCTGACGAGCAGCATTCCCGCTAAGCTTCGCAGCCACCTGGCCATACAGCTCTCTCCACACAGCTTGGAGCTCAGTTGACATCATCGCTGAATGTGGGGAAGATACTGCTGTGCCACCCTGGGAACTCTCTGTGTAGTGGCACTGATTTTTAGGGGGAACCCTGCCGACAAGCTATTGTTAAGACATTGGAAAATATCCTTTGTGAACAGTGTTAATACAAAAAAGAATTTCTAAATCAAATGCACATTCTAGCCAAGGTTATTTTTTTGTTCACTTTCTGGATGCAGAAAATGAGTATACAGGTCTTGTTATCCATTGTTATCCACGAGGGATCCGTTCCAAGTTAAATCGCATCACAGTTTAAAAAAAAAAACAACCCAGGTCCTTTTAAAAATGGTTGAACAAGTTGTTTTTTTTAAAGCATGGCAAGCTGGAGAGCTGCAGGGCAGTCTGTGGTGCTCCCGAAAGCCATTTCCAGGACATGCTGAGGCCCCTGGACCTGTATTGTGCCAGAATGCATCATGGAAGTGTTTCCCAAACAGTCAAATCTGTGGGTTCTGAATCCATGAATAAAAAGGGCGGACTGTACCACAGTAAGCATTGCTAGTGAAAAAGGCTTTACTCTGGTTTTAAGCTAGTCCAGTTGTCATTTTGCCCCAAAATCCTTGTAGTTTTGTTTGAGTTCTCAAAGTCCAGTAAAAATTCTTAGAGCCCAATCCTATCCATGTCTACTCAGACGTAAGTCCTATTATAGTCAATGGGGCTTACTCCCAGGAAAGTGTGGCTAGGATTGCAGCCTTAAGGTCCAATCCTATCCAATTTTCTAGTGCCAATGGGGCATGCACTGCATCCTGTGGTGGGGAGGCAGTCACAGAGGCCTCCTCAAGTTATGGGAACATTTGTTCCCTTACCTCAGGGCTGCATTGTGGCTGCACCATTGCTGGAAAATTGGATAGGACTGGGTCCTTAATCTGTTTAGCAGGGCCGGCCCAAGACTTCCTGATGCTTGAGGGGAAGTGTCAAATGCTGCCCCCCTTACTTGGAGATGTGGCAATTTCTGCTCCTCCCACTACCTGGATTGGGAAAGAAGAGGGGAAACAAGCAGAAGAGGAAGTGTGCAGGAGGGAAGTGGTAGACTAGTGGAGGGATAATGGAGGTGAGTAGGTGGGTAGAGGTAGGTTCCCCCCACTGATCTGCTGCCTTAGACAGCCATCTCAACTGGCTTCATGGAAGGCTGGACCTGCCTTTAGTAAAGTAAAGTGTAAAGGGATATTTTGTGTGTGTGTGTGTGTGTGTGTGAGTAAGAGAGAGAGAGAGAGAGAGAGAGAGAGAAATGCCATGGGGGAGGGAGTGTAGCCTTTGTCAAACTTAGCAGTTTCCATTCTCACCCACCCACCCCTCCAAATCAAACTCACCCACATCTGAGTCCCGGTGGCTCTTGATCAGCTCCCCCAGCTCAAAGTTTCCTGCAATGACCGCTACCTAAGGTGTGTATAATGTTTGATCAATTAATCGGTTAGATTAATCAATTTATAACACTTGTAATCATTCTAAAAGTTGCCCTCAGTTATTTGGGCAGCAGCTTTGTTAAAAAAAAAATACTACCCTTTTTTAACAGGAGAACTTAGTCAAAACTGCAGAGGGCAAGAGAAACATGTCAAACTTAATGCATGGACATCCATATTCACTAGCTCTAGGGTGGATATGTGGCATGTGTTGCCCCTGGTAACTGGGCAAAGAGGCACTTTTTCAAGTGGCACTCTATATTTAATGTGTGTGTGTGTGTGGGGGGGGGAACTGTCCCTATTCACCCCAGCACAGTGTCTTTTCCTGTGACTACCTGCTGGTGTTTTCTTCTACATTTTGTTATATTGTGAGCCCTTTCGGGACAGGGAACCATTTATTTTCTATGTAAACCGCTTCGTGAACTTTTTTTTGTTGAAAAGCGGCATATAAATATTTTTAACAACAATAACAGTAATTCAGAACAGATTTGGGGGCTAGGTCTTGTGATGTCCGGTCTAAAATTAGGGCCAGCGTGCCTCATGGAAATCAGTTCACCACGCACCTGGAAGGCTGTCTGACCATGGTTATTCTTGATTTCTTTGTTAGCTCCCCGGTATAGCAGGATGCGAGCACAACTCTCCTGGAGGTGGGGGTTAGAGATGGGAATGGGAGAAGAGATAAGGAATTAATAGGGCACAACTTGGATCCACAGCTTTGTCAATCAGTGTGTGCCTCCAAAGACCTGTGTGTGTGATATTGTACCAAGAATGTACATTTGTAGGCCCAAAGTGGTTAAATGAGATTTTCTTTTTTCATTCATCCTCATACATAATCCCTATGACATATACATAATATACTATTTTTTCCTGTTATACATACTAGGAAAACTGAGGCTGCTGAATAAATTACTTGCAAAAGGTTTTTCAAAGAAGCTGTGTATAGGCTTGGATTTAAATACAGGTCCTTCAGTCCAAAACCAACCCTCTAACCCAGAGGTCTCCAAACCCTGGCCTGGGGGCCAGATGCGGCCCACAGTGAGCCTCTATCTGGCCCGCGGTCAGCCTCTTGTCCCCTGAAAACCTCTGGCCCACTTGACTGAACACGACCCGAGCTCTGCTCTGATTGCAACTGGAGGGTGTTCTGAGGGCCAGAGAGGCTGAGTGCATGAGCCCACTCATTCATTTATTCATTCATTTAAGTTACATCTCTAATTTATTTATTTAAATTTTATATTTAAATTTTTTTCCGGCCCTCAGCACTGTGCCAGATATTTCATTTGGCTCCCTGGTCAAAAAGTTTGGAGACCCCTGCTCTAGCCCCTGGATCACATAAATACTAAGTTTTCATTTGAAGGCAGATTTCTAGCATACGCAAGAGCCCAGAGAGGATTCTGGGTGAAAATTCTCATAATATTAGAAGGTAACCTTTGCACTTTGTATAGTTTCCTGTTTCTCTTCCCCAACTCCTCCAATAAGCTCTATTTTCATACATTTCACAAAGTCCTCAACATATTTCCTTTTTCTACTTCCATTAAAAGCATTCTTTAAAATACCTCAACACTTTGTCATGAAAGGGTTAAAAAAATCAATAAAATACACACAAAACTTACTAACAGTAACAAAGTATGCAATGTGATGATTGAAAGCAGAATAACAGCAAGCCCCTGAAAATTTGAATTTTTTGAGAAAATTTGATAACCTATATAATTTGAGATTTTTTGTTTTAAGTTTCTAACTCATATGTATAGAATAGCTTGAAAATGTGAAAACCTGAAACTGCAAAAGTTCATCTAGATTGGGCAGTCCAGAGATCAGGGGAAAGTACTTCCCTTAACGTATAGCCCAGTCTTTGTTCCTCTGCATCTACACACTTAGGGCCAAATTAGAGGACATACAGATTGGGTGATTAGGACCTGCATGTTTGTTTTTTAAAATGTAAATAGCAGGGTAACTTTACAAAACCCCAAGAAAATATGAATAGAAGCAAATGTAAATAGCTGTTGTATAGGGGCTATCTGGATTGGGACCTGAGGGGAGGGGCATTAACCCTTTTCCCCCAATGACCTCGATCTGAACTGTCCCTTCTCCATAGCTATCTGCCCCAAAAGTTCCTATTGGTGCCAATGAGAGTTTCCCTTTCAGATCAAAAGCTGTTTAGGGGGCCCTGATCTAGATTGGGACCGTGATGGGACACAGGGTTAAAGCCCCCCATCCCTATAGTCCCAATAAAGATTGGACCCTGTATGACAACTATTTACATTTTAACAAACCAACACACAAGCTGCAGTCATGCCATCTGTATACTGTCTAGTTTGGCCCTTGCTGTCCTCTCAATGATGCTAATTCCCCTTTCCTTTCTTGACAGTACAGAGAAAAAGAATCAAAAACCTGCAGAAATTTCCCCAAACTGAGTGTTGAACCAGAATAATACACTTAAAAAAATTCATTGTGTATTCCAGTGACACTATTCTGGATTTCCTGTCAAATTCTCTAAATATGGCCCCTTTCCACTGAACAGAGCTCACAGTAAATTCAAAAGCTACGGGCTTCTGCACAGATGAAATGACAGACATGTACACTAAAACTAGCAAATTTAACGCTGAGTCCATTGTTAGTATTGATCCTCTACTCCCCATGCTTTTCACAAGTTGTCCACTGCTTTAAAAAGCACCACATGAACATTCATGTACTTGTCTGCTCTTTTTTTTTTTTAAGCGCAAAACTGCCCTGGCGATGGTGGGTAGGTTTTATGGTGACTTAACAATCAGTTCACCTTCTGCACAGCCACCTTCTAACTTAAAGTCACAGAAGCATTTTTTTCCCCAGAGACCAAACTCTGGAAAAGAAAAATATGTTGGGAGTGAATGCAAGGAGGGCACTTCCAGATTTGCCCGCCTACTTGAAAAATGTTGCATGTGTTTTCATTCTTACCTACCTTATTGTAGAGCGCGCATATGTGTAGTGCTGTATTCCCAGATGCATTTTGTGCCCCTGGCTCAGCGCCATAGAACAGCAGATGTTCCAAGTGCTGGGAATTTCCATGCTGGCAGGCCTGGGACGTGGAGAAGCAGAGGTCAGGAATGGAAGGTGGGGCTAGATGGTCAGATGGACAGGAACAAGGCACAGCCACCCCCCTCAATCTTTAGGCTTGGAGTCAGCCCTGGCAGGAGACACACACAGGAGGTAAGATGGGTAGCTAGCCCTCTTGCCCACATAACTGGGGGGCCCACCAGACATGGAATCTCAGAGTGCTGGAGGGCCTGACTTGCATGTGAGGTCTCACCTGATGTATCTCCTGCCAGCCGTTCTCATCCATGGTGCCAATGTAGGCCCGGTTGTAGAGCAGAAGCTCACAGCAACGTGGGTCACCTCCAACCATAGCCGTATGGTAGAGTGGTGTCAGCCCACGGCGGTCCTTGTAATTCGGTGAGCCTCCCAGGTCCAAGAGTGCCTACGGGAGTCAGGTAGAAAGATATAAAAGGCAAAGTCAGCTTTAAGGCTGTGGATGAATTAAAACATTGTTCCCTCTTTCTTGACTGTGCAGGTGCCAAGTGATGTAAAAATAACAATACCAGAGGTTATTAGAAGTTGTCTGGGATACGGTAACGTTAGTTTTTTTGTCCCTTCTTTACTTCCTTCACTTTAGAACTGTGTCCAAGGTGGTCAGTGGAGAGCTAAAGGCATGCAAAGCATATCAACCTAGCTCAGTGGTTCCCAAATTGTGTGCCTTGGCACCCAAGGGCGCAGCAGCAAACTCACAGGGGCTCTGCCGGATGTCCCAGCAGCCTCTTCTTATTGGCTCTCCCAGGTGCTGCCACCTAGAATTACACGAGTTTTCATGAAATCAAAATTGATGGTGCCACCACAACAGGGTGGCTGTGACCAGGGTAAGTTTGAGAAACACTGACCTAGCCGTAAAAAATCTTTTTGCCTCTGTGTGCCTCTTTACAAAGTGAATATGGGCAGGGGCAAAACCAGGGCAGAACTGCAACACATATCAATAATGCTGTGCACATGCTCACTTACAAACATGATGTGCATTATTGCTGTATGCTTACACTGCATTTACTGAGCAAGCATGGTGCATGCACGTTGCGAACTGTCCATGCACACTGAGGGTGCTGAACCCTGAAATCGATACTCATGCAGTTGGTAGACTCAGCGAGCTGCACACGTATCTGGCCAGATCTTATATATGATTGATGACCACATAAACATACTCTTAAACCTGATTCAGCAATAGAGAGTTGTGCACTGATACAGCTTCTGTGCATATATTCTCTTGCAGAGGGAGATTGCACATGGAGACTGGATGTGAATGCACCTTCAGATCAATATCCACACTTCAGTACACTTTCAGATGTAAGGCATCCTACTCCATGCAATTTCAAGCTGTTGCATGCTCCTATGTCTGGATCAGGGACGACAGATGTACTGCAATGTAAGTGCTATATCTCCCGCATGCTCCTTTCAAACCACATCCCATGTAGATGCCACACATACTGAGATAGATTTTTCCCACATATTTATCATAAACACATTCATGTGCACATATATTTTGGCTGCAGTAGAGGTTGGTACATAATTTTCACTGTACAAATTCACCCATGTGATGCACTTACACTTTGTGTACAGAAAGTGTACATGTTCGCTTGCTGCACACAAAATGTCTCACTGTAACCCAGAGACAGACATATGCACAAGTTGCATAAACATAGCATTCACTACATGTGCGCATGCGCAGACCACAGAATAAACACTATGTGCACCCAGCCCACACATACAGAGCAGATAGAATATTTTTTTCTCTCATACAATTTTTAAGTTCCTTCTTATGCTGGATATGCAGGGTGTTCACTACCCACATGTACAAAGTATTCCTAGTGTCTGCTTTATACACTGCATGCACAACACATGTATGCTTTATAGATTCAGAGGCTGAAAGCCTGTTGGATCCTTCTGTTGACCCTTGGCTTGCAATGCATGGCGTGGATCTCACTATGTTAAATTGCATTTGTCATCTTAAGAAGGAAACCATACAAGTCTTAACTTAAGGTGCTGGGCTGTGAAAAAGATCTACAGGTAACTCCATGTACTCTCCCCTCATAAGAAATGCTCTAGTATAGTGGTTCCCAAACAGTGGGTCAGGACCCACCGGTGGGTCGCAACCTGATTTTTGGTGGGTCATGATGACGATGGAAAGATCAGGTAACTAATTGCCTCAAGCCCTGAGGTTATTCAAAAATCAGATACTGTAGCTGCTAATTACACTGCAAAGACCTCAGCTCCTGCAGTTTGCAAGCATGTGTAACTATAGGGAGATAAATGTTTGAGGGTTTTTTTTTTCTGGTTATTATAAATAAATAAATATTTCTTTCTAGAGCTTCTTTAAAAAAAAAAGTATGGTAAACCTGGGTGGGTCCCAATAGGGTGTCATTTAAAAAAGAGCGTCCTGGTATTATAAAGTTTGGGAACCACTGGTCTACTAGATCAGATCAAAAGTCCGCCTAGACATTATTCTGTTTCCAATAGTGACAATCAGATGGCTTCAAGAAGCCCAGAAGAAGCACATGTAGGTAAAAGCTCTTCCCCCATCATTTCCCCTAGCAACTGGTTTTCAGTGGCAACAGAAGAAGCTTGTGCAGCATAGTCTTTAAGAGACCAAGCTCAGCCCAGTTGGCTGGCCCACTCATGAGGTGGTATGAAGCAGCTGCTTCAGACAGGGGGGTGGCTCACGCAAATGCAGCCCTCTGTCTGCCCATCGCACTGCCCCCCCCCCCCGGCTGGGCACCCAGCCAGCTGCTGTTCCTCTAAGGAGACACTCCAGACCACCCTACTCCACTCTCCTCTCCTGCTTGCTTCCCAGGCTCTCTGTTCAATTTTTAAAATCAGCTAGCTAGTGGAGAAGAGAAGATGTGGAGGAGGTGGCAGGGAAGTAGGAAGAGTTGCAAGAAGTTGTGTGCATGTGAGTACATGAGCATGCGTGCATGCACAAAAGCTAGGGGTGACAAGGTAATGCATTATCTCAGGAAGGCCAGGGTTTGGACCAGCACTGACTGAGCTACAGATGAGGACATCTCTGGTTTGCATCTCACTTCTGTCATGAATTGACAAGGTTATCTCAGCCCCAAGCCCCTCTTACAACATGGAGATAACCATACATACTCACAAGATTACATGTGAAATGCTTTGAATACACTGGAAAGTCCTAACGATTGTTATCTATTGGCTTGCCTCTTGAGCTTCTTTTCAACAATCAGGGCCAGTAGCCTTTGGCAGACTATGCATTTGTCACCACATCCTGTGACAATGCATTCCACAGTGTAGTGTGTGAAGTCCATTTTTGGGCCTGTCCTGAAACGACTGCCGCTGACTTTCATTGGGTAACATCTTGCCTCCCTAGCCAAGGTCTTGTATTGTGGTGAGGGAGAAAAAGTTCTCTCTCTCCACGCCATGCATCCTTTTATGAACCTCTATCGTGCTTCCCCTTGGTCCTTGTTTTGCTTCTCACAATTTAGCACTGGGGGTATCAGGGGTTTAGGAAACAGAATTACCATTAAGGCTGGGTAGTGGTGGGAGCACACAGCCTTGTGCAGCGCTGTGGCTCCATCCCTTGCCCGGAAGTCAATGTGGGCTCCGCCCAGGCATAGTAGCCGAATCACATCAATGGTTCCATCCAACTGCGCAGCTAAAGTCAAAGGGGTCTCTGAGGAGAAAACAGAAGATCACTACTGTGGCAACAGTGTAGCTGGCATCTGAGACACCACCCACCCTCCCCCTTTGTGCCCCTGATGCCTACCGCCAGTGTCAGAATCATGATAGTTGGGATCCAGCCCTTTGTCCAGGAGTCGCGCCACTTTCTCGGCTGCTCCATGTTGCACGTACTCCAGGAACTTCTTCAACCCCGTCTGGGAAAAGATTTGCGAGTGACAGCCATTGAAGGGTAGAGAAAGGAGGGTACAAAATACTGTGGGTTGCAAAGAGGAAACGGAAGAGTTGGGCCTGGTGTTTTAAGCCACCCAGAACTTCTTTCAGGCATGGGAGGAGTTCCAGTGTGCACACAGAGCCCACAGCCCACAAAGGCTTCGCTTTTTCTGTTTAGTTCAATGGCGAAGGATAATCTACATGCATAACCTTCCACGAAGACTTAACCATGCTTATTTTCTCAGGACTGTGGCCATTATCTCAGTATGAACCTCATTTCTTGCCACTTGCTCTTACTTAGAAATCCCTTGCATTTGGTTTCAGAATATTTACAATTCAGGTTTCCTTTTAAAAAAAATTTTTTTTTAAAAGCGTAACGGTTCTAGCACTCATACAGCCCAGTCCTATCCCCTTCTGCATCATTGCACACAACCATTTTTGCAGAGACTGTGCTGCATGCTGGTAGGGGATGGGCAGACCGGAAGGCAAACTAGAGGTAGGAAAACACTTTTTTACTTACCTCCACGTAGGCTTTCTGGCTGCCTATGGTTTTCCTTGAACCCATGCTAGCTATGGAGCTGACATAAGTTCAAGGAGAACCAGAGGGTGTTCCAGGATGGGGGTATGGGGATAGGATCTGGCGTGCATGACTGCTGTTGGATCCACCCCCTCTCTCCCCAACATGCCCCTGGTTCTTCCCTCAAAACACCCCAGATCCCTCTACCCACGGCCCACCCCCACTGCCAACTTACCAGCACTGTTGGAGCATCCAGCTGAGTTTGGTGCATGTGCAGAGCCACTGGCTGTTTCCTCCAGTGGCACCATTGCAGGCAACAGTGGCATGACATTACTGCTACCACTAGACCTTTGGCATTACTGTTTCCCCCCCCCCTCTATGTTGTACCTGCCTTGCGCATTCTGTTTATTCAGGGGGAAAGGTGGGATCTAAATCATTTAAACAATATTTCATCCTGTCAATAAGAAGCTTAATTAGCCATGCCATGTGCAGGCACAGTCATGGGCAGGCTCTGAAGAGAGAAGAGCCACAGGGACTCACAGCCCTACACAGCTTCGAACACAGATTTGAATAAATAAATATGACCTCTGCTGCAGGTTCCATGTGCTTGAAGGAAATATTAAGAACCACAGTTTTCATTTAAAGAAAAAAAGGGTTTCTAGTCCTCATCACAACAAAAGCTGGAAATGTGTTGGTAGTGTCTTTGGAAACTTAAAAAATTAAATTCTGAGTTTGGGTGAATGTTCAGTCATTTCAGGTGTGGGCTTCAGCAAACCATGAGGCCTTATCAGGTGACAGTCATTCTCAGATGACTCCCATATGCATGATAGGTGCAAGAGTGAGACCATGCCTTTGCTCCTTACCCTCCCTGCTACCTGTCCCACCTCCCATGCAACTAAACATCAGTGCATTGGCACAACATCTGACAAGACGCATGTTTGTAAAATCCAGCATGCGTATGCCCAGATTATGCCGTCGGTTCTCTGATTTTATCTGGGATATTGACTGTGCAATCTGGGTCTACACACAGTTGGATTTTATGCGAGTACTCCTTTTTCAGTGTTATGCCCATTGAGCACCCAGCGGCATGGACAGCAGGACCAGTGTGCTGAGTGGGCAGGGAAGGAAAATGCATTCTTACAACTTGTGTAGGTGTAGAGAGAGAGAAAGATGACAGTCACACACACACTCCTACAAGATGAATATGAGAGCTGCCTATTGGAAAGAGTGGAGAAACCCATGATGTTAGCAGAGCTGTGATTGTGCTACGGGGGTCCAACCCCTCAAAAGCAAAGGGTGCCTTTGAAGATAGGAGTCAATCTTTCTAACTCAGGTTATCTTATTTTGTATTGAAAACGCATCTTTGCTCTTGTTGTTTAACTTTTAAAAGTACAACGTATCTGCTTGCAAGCTAATGGAGCGCAAGGCTTCTGCATGCAATAGAACACTGGATTTGGACTGGGCTGGGTGTGATGGGCAATGTGACTAGATTGCTGTAACCTTTGAGGAGTGTTGTGGCTGGAAATTCCAGCCAGCCTCTGCCCCACTTCTAAGCTGCAATTTTAATTGGACAGTGGCCCTCATCCATGGGCTCAGCACCTGCAGATTTCAGTATCCACGGAAGCTGAACCAGTAGCTGGAGGACCTTAGAGGACCTCGTGGGTGCAACCAGAAGTCACTCCTGGTTTGTGCCTGTGACTTCCAGTCATGTCTGGGAGGTCCTCTGAGGCCCTCCAGCTGCGGATTTAATTCCTAGAGAATTTGATTCATAGAGAATTCATAGAGAATTTGGTACCCGCGGAGGAGCCTAGATCTCCTGTAGATACCGAGGGCCCACTTAGACCACATTGCAGGACTATCTAAAGCAGGGGTGCTCAATAGGTGGATCGCGATCTACCGGTAGATCGCGAGGCAAAATGAGTAGATCGCGGAGTGCCGACCCCCCCCTTCAGGTGCCTCTGGGAGGAAACGCCGGGAGTAAGGCCCATTGTACTCAATGGAGCTTACTCCCAGGTAAGTGTGGCTAGGATTGCAGCCTCACAGCCTAATCCTAGGCATGTCTACTCAGGAGTAAGTCCTGTTATACTCAGTGGGGCTCAAGGTACACCAACATACATTGTACACATAAGTGTTATATGTTATGATGGCGCGAACATTGTAAAAAAAACTCTGGTAGATCTCCGGGCCTTGCTGGGTTTCAAAGTAGCTCTCGAGCCAAAAAAGTGTGAGCACCCCTGATCTAAAGCCTTTTTCAGCCAACCTGCAACGTAGGAATAATGGGTTGTACTGGCCCTGGCAGGGTTATTTTTAAAATGTGTATGAACTTAAAGAAATAAATAATAACAGTTTCATATGCAACAAGCTCTGAGTTAGAAAGAGTAAGAATTCAACTTTTTCATGCTTTCTTTTATTTAGGGTGCTGTGTCCTTGTTCAGACACCTGACTGTCAAAAACCTGGGTTTTGCTGTTGTATTCTATGGGCAGCTCTCACTTTCATCCTCTGAATGGCTTATCCATATAAATCCAGAAATACCACATCCAGACAACAGAATGGATTGCTCTGGTGTTTCTTGTCTCTTTGTGCATCAGGAAGCATCTGGAGAAACTCTGTCATCCTATCCAGCCCACAGGTGTGCTGACGTTCCACCTCTGTCTTCTAGCTGCCAACGCTTATCTCAGTGCTTTTATGGATATATTCCTGGTTGCTCAATGTGCAACCCATCATACTGAATACTCCTCACCTAACATGTAAGGCAGCATGTCAAAGACTTGAATAAACCTCCTGGTTTTATTGCTTGACTGGGAATGAAATAGAGAGTATATGAGAAGAGCCTTGCTGTTTCAGTCCAGTGGCCTACGCTGTCCAGAGGTGCTTTCCCACTGTGGCTAAGCTCTGGAACTTCTACAGATAGGGCATGAAGTCAATAGCCCTCCCTGGCTGTTGCTTCTTACAGGAGTAGTCAAGAAATTGGCAAGCCACCATATATGCCTGCTGGCCAGTCCTTGGTTCCATGGATCCCAAACTTTGCAAACTTGATTTATTCCTTTCACTTTCTTCCCCAGTCTCTAACAAAAAAGAACGTCTTAAAATTTTTTTTAAAAAACCCCAGCATTGGGGTTTTTTTAAGCACAGAGATGCATCATTAACCTGTCAGATAAGTCCATTTATATACAGTTGTCCAATTTGCCCACTTCCTTTTCATAACAGAAGATGTCAGTGCCATAGAATATCTGCTTGTGAAAAAGTTGTGATTTTTCAGCAAGGTGTTGAAAGTTGTTAAGAGGCGCTTTTTCAAGTGGGTGCTCCTCTTTTATTTAGCAGGGGGAGAGTAACTGGCCCACCTCACCCCAGCAGTGTCTTTTCTAGTGGCTGTCTGCTGGTGTTGCATCTTTTTAGATTGTGAGCCCTTTTGGGACAGGGAGCCATTAGATATTTGATTTTCTCTGTAAACCGCTTTGTGAACTTTTTGTTGAAAAGCGGTATATAAATACTGTTATTGTTGTTGTTGTTGTAAGCTTTTCAGCAAGGTGTTGAAAAGGTCTCTTTTCACTTACCTTAGTATGGAGTTTTGCCAGCTGCTTCTCATCCAGGTTGGTCTGCTTGTAAACTCGTGTCTTATAGCGGAACTGGGAAGGATGAGACAATGGGGCATTACAAGATGTTACAATAGCTTGCACATAAGATCTATGGAGGCACAGAGGTTCGAGAGTGTAGCTGGAAGTGGGGAGAGGCAGGATCAAATCCCCTCTTAGCCAGGAAGGCTGGTGGTTGACCTTGGGCCAGTAACCATCTCTCAGCCTAGTCTCCCTCACAGGGCAATTGTGAGGATTAAATGCGGGAAATAACCTTGTGCTCCACCCAGAACTCCTTGGAGGAAGAGTGGGATGAAAATGTGCTATCAATTCTGTCTGGTTTTCACCTTTTAGTTCACTTTATGTACTTCACCTTTGTCTCTTGTTGAAAATGTCAACAAAATGGAATTTAAGTAAACAGTAAAATGACCCTCCAGCCCCCTTCATGATCCTAAGACCCCACTTCCACTGAAAGACCTCGGGGTTGCTTCACATGAGATCAGTTTCCTCCACAGAAGTCACTTCTGTATATGAAACCACATGTGTTGCTTATCACAGGTGAGGCACGTATGCACATGTGGCAAGAAGATGCAATGAGCAGTATATGTGGTTCAATCATGCTTGACAAGAGCCCTACATAGATGTTATCAGAGAGAAATGTGTTGACCTGCCATATCCCCTGCGCTAATGTGCTCCATGCCTCCTGGCCTTTTGCATGTTCAGCACTTGTCTGCAAAGCAAGGGCTGAATGTGGGGAGAGATTCTTCTACGATTTAGAACCCAGGGTTCTAGAATGTGGGAAGAAATGCTTCCCTGGCAGTTTTGCCCTCTGCAAACAAATACTGAATGCACAAGATAGCAGAAGGTGCAGCTAGGGAACAGGTCGGTGTGGGGGCCTGATTCCTGCTCCCTGAGTCCAGTGACTGTCCAGCCCTCTGTACAAGGATGTTACTGCTATAACAGGAGCAATGGCATCCAGTGGAGTTCTCCCTGCCATGCAGCTATCAAAGCTGCCCCTTTGCAGTGGCAACCCTCCCTGTGCCCTTTGATCAAATTGTGCTGTTGGCCTGGCAGAGTTACCTCCAGGTATGGCACTCCTTTCTCAAAACTCTGAGGATATTCACGCAAAAGGCGCTCTTCGTCCAAGAACTTGGCATCCCTCCCGTTGGTGGCTGGTTGGAAGAGCCCATAGTTCAATACATCCTTGAGGCTTTCGTTGAGTGTGCACAGGATCTGTTGCTTTGCCACCCAGATAGCTGCATCAGGGTTGAAACGGAGGCATTTCTGAAATGGGACCAGGGGGAGGGGAATGGTGAGACCAAAGGGAATGCATCAAAGCAACACAAAGCATCCTGTCTGAGTTTGCCCTGAAAACAAAACTGAGCATTCATTCATCTTCTAGGGCATGGTGATATTAGCATTGATCTATCCTTTGCTATACCTGCACATCCTGCACTATTTATTTTTATTAGGGCTTCCAACTTATCAAAAAACGTTAGTTGATTCATGATCTGTCTTTTAATCAATTAATCAATTGCATTTGAATATATTTGTGTATTTTTTAATAGCATGTAGATGCCTTTTTGAGATATTGAAAGAAATGTATCTAATGTCCTAAAGAAAAGCTACCACTCATTGGTTTGTAGCTAAAGAAGTCAGTGGTGGATACATGGGACCTCTATGGTCCAAAGGGCAGTACAGCTCTGATTAGCAGTGAATAGGAAATCCACAGTGAAATAGAGCTTTTGCCTTCATTTCCAATGTGGGGCAAGGATGGGCCACAATGCAGATGACTCAGATTTGAGAAGCGAAAACACGCATTTTTTGCAATTCATATGAACTCAAGTCACATGTGTCAAGAACTTGGGCACTGACTTGGGACTCGGTGCTGTGATTCCAGCACATCCCTGGCATGGGGGTTTCTTTGAGGCATTTGCTTGGCACCGGTAAGAAAAATCATGCTACATTAGACACTGGTCTGATCCATTAGGGCTCTTATTATGTTCTTTGGTTCACTAGAACCAAAATATCCACAAATATTGGGGCAAAAAATCAAAACTTCACATATAGGCTAATGGGTTCTGAGCTGTCTGTGACAGATCAGGAGAGAGATCTTGGGGTGGTGGTGGACAGGTCGATGAAAGTGTTGACCCAATGTGCGGCGGCAGTAAAGAAGGCCAATTCTATGCTTAGGATCATTAGAAAAGGTATTGAGAACAAAATGGCTAGTATTATAATGCCGTTGTACAAATCTATGGTAAGGCCACACCTGGAGTATTGTGTCCAGTTCTGGTCGCCACATCTCAAAAAAGACATAGTGGAAATGGAAAAGGTGCAAAAGAGAGCGACTAAGATGATTACTGGGCTGGGGCACCTTCTTTATGAGGAAAGGCTATGGCGTTTGGGCCTCTTCAGCCTAGAAAAGAGATGCCTGAGGGGGGACATGATTGAGACATACAAAATTATGCATGGGAAGGATAAAGTAGATAGAGAGATGCTCTTTACACTCTCACATAACACCAGAACCAGGGGACATTCACTAAAATTGAGTGTTGGGAGAGTTAGGACAGACAAAAGAAAATATTTCTTTACTCAGCGTGTGGTCGGTCTGTGGAACTCCTTGCCTCAGGATGTGGTGATGGCATCTGGCCTGGATGCCTTTAAAAGGGGATTGGACAAGTTTCTGGAGGAAAAATCCATTACGGGGTACAAGCCATGATGTGTATGTGCAACCTCCTGATTTTAGAAATGGGCTATGTCAGAATGCCAGATGCAAGGGAGGGCACCAGGATGAGGTCTCTTGTTATCTGGTGTGCTCCCTAGGGCATTTGGTGGGCTGCTGTGAGATACAGGAAGCTGGACTAGATGGGCCTATGGCCTGATCCAGTGGGGCTGTTCTTATGTTCTTCTTAATAAACAAGATTGTATGCAACCTCTGGGTTTTGGAGGTAGCTTATTTCTGAACGCCAGATGCAAGGGAGTGGCAATAGGGTGCAGGTATCTTGTTGTCCTGTGGGCTTTCAGAAGCATCTGGTGGGCCTCTGTGAGATATAGAAAGCTGGGCCAGATGGGTCCTTGGCCTGATCCAGCATGGCTCTTCTTAAAGTATGCCCATAATTTGCAGTCCCAAATTAAAAGTGGACCTCAGTGATGAGCCAATCAAAGGTGTAGGTAGTTAGTGTATCAGTTAAACCAGGCAGCCCCGGGCTTGTAGCCAGACATTTTGTCATGATGGACCCTTGGTGGGGACAGGGAGCAGCCAAAACATAAATACTGTACAAGTAGCTTAGTACATTTCAGTGATTTTATCATATTAATACACTGCTTAGTGCCTAGGTTTGATTGTTCTTCCAGTACCTTTACACTCAATGGATTGGATCCAAACCCTTTTTCCTGTTCCTCTAAGGGCCCAATCCTATCCAGTAATGGTACACTGGATGCAGGGCTGTCAGCATAGTGTCCACTGCATCCACTGTGCTGTCTGGGGACTAGGCCCATAGGGAGAGGTAAGAAGTGAAATACTTACTTCCCTAGCAACTGCATAGTCCCTGATGGGACTCCTTAGATTTATGCCAGCTCTTTTGCTGGCATAGCTCTGAGAAGCCTGATGTGGACATGTTGAGCCTGGGTTGTAGCAGAATGCGGCAAACGCCACTGCCACCGCAGTCCACCCCACTATGCCTTGATCCACCCTAATTCCCACCACCCCTCCACAGGCAGAAACCACTGGCCCATAGGATTGGACCATCTAGCAGGAGGGATGCAATTTTTGACATCCTTCTCCAGGCACCTGTATCCCCTGAAAATCTGCTCTTAGGGTCCAATTCTATCTAACTTTCCAGCTCTGAGGCAGCCACAATGCAACCCTGAGGTAAGGGAATAAATGTTCCCTTACCTTGAGGAGATCTCTGTGATTGTCCCCACACCAGAGGATCCAGTGTACACCCTGTTGACACTGCTGCATCAGCACTGAAAAGTTGGATAGGATTGGGGGGGGGGGGAACCCACAGGAATGAGATGGTATTTGGTATGGGGGCTGAAGACAGAAAGAGTAATGAGTGAAAAGTGTAGTCCTTGCACAAGTGGAGAAAGTGGGCACACAAGACAGGGTTTCAATCTGATCCACTGACTGGAACACTAGAAGTTTTACCTCTGACTAAGCTGTTAGGGGGAAAGCAACCTGCATGCTTTTTAAAATATTCTCTTAGAGATTTTTCACCACAGGTCCAGGCAAAAATCAAAACTTAGCACAGAAACGGAACTATTGAGAAAGTCAGCGTTTGTTTTTATAATGAGCTATGATAATGGTGTGGAGATATATCTGCAGGCAGTATTGCAGGGCAGGGAAACAAATAAATCATCTGGGTCCTTTGTGGCCCCATGTCCTCTCCTCACAACCTCCCAACGTATGTCTCCATCAGCCTGAATGTGTTGCTAATGCTCTTCCTGCCAGCACGTAGACATGCCACCCCTTTCCAAAGATGAAATGACTGAGTTCAGAACAAAAGTGTGCAAATTTGATTACTCTGAGATATGTTCATACGAGGCATATTTCAGCCGCGTGATGTAGGCTGCTTCAACATGGAAGGCTTTTTGGGTCTTAGGCATGCTTGGTCGGCATGCTCCAGAGCTGCCAGTCACTGAGTGTGCCCCTATTGCCTATATCCCCACAGAAGGCAGATGTGGGAAACTGCTAGCTGTGCACAGCCTGCCTGAGGGAACCTGTGTGGAGAGTGCAGACAAACATTCAGAGGTTTGCTGACCATCTAGTTGTGAGGTAAAAGCCACGTGATGTAGGCTGCTTCAACATGGAAGGCTTTTGGGGTCTTAGGCATGCTCGGTCAGCATGCTCCAGAGCTACCAGTCACTGAGTGTGCCCCTATTGCCTATATCTCCACAGAAGGCAGATGTGGGAAACTGCTAACTGTGCACAGCCTGCCTGAGGGAGCCTGTGTGGAGAGTGCAGACAAACGTTCAGAGGTTTGATGACCATCTAGTTGTGAGGTAAAAGTTGCACTGGGAGTGGGAAATGTTCCTATATGGGCATGAGCCTGTTTGGAGCCACAGCATGCGGGGGGTGAAGAACAGGCCTCTTTCCGGTGCAGAGTACGAAAAATCATACTGTGCCAACTATGTACATTTGAACTGGGTTCCCTGCTCCTTGCTCTCAATGGCACACTGTACAGTACATCTCCCTGTGGAACCCTCAGTACACCTTTGCTCCATGCTGGGGTTTGGCCTTTTTTCCCCATCATTTCCCAGCAGCCTTTGCTTCCTTCCCTCACCCCTCAGACTTCCAAGGGTCAGATGGGGGGTGATGAAGGGACAACCAGTCAAACACATGCTGGCAGCTCCATCCCCGTTTCCATGGACACGACAATTTGTGATCTCTAGCAACGGTTTCCATGGTTGCCCCTGTGAATAGAAATGGGACCCAAGATGAAGGGGGAGCCTGCCTTTAAAGGAGCAGTGAAATATTGGAGAGGAGGGGAAGTGAGGGGCTGGCCTCTGTAAAGGGATGCAGACCAACAAACTTGGGGGGGGGGCATTGTGGTAACCTAGTAGGATGAGTGTATTTGTGTTTTAAACTCCATAAAAACACTGTGTGGATGCAGGACTGGGTGAAGAGGATCACTCCCCTGTGTATATATTATCAAGGGTGTGTGTTTTAAATATGGAGTTACTGGGGTGAAACAAAAAGAGCTAAGGGAGAGGGGATGGGTTTATTAGGGGCTTATTATTAACCATCAATAAGAATATAAAAGTCACAAGTTTTCCATTTCTCCACTGGTTAGACAGGGTGTCAAACATAAGGTCTGGGGGCTGGACATGTCCCATAGAAGCCCTTGGGCTCTCACAGAACCATCAGCTGCTCTCAGCTGCTGAGCTGTGCTGAGGTGTCACTGCTGAAAAGGCAGCCCACATGATAACTGGGCTCTCCCATATCTTGAAAATATCAAGATGTGCGTATTTTCTCTTCCGTCATTTGCAGCTAGTGAGTTCCTAAATGACACAAAAAGTACTTATTTCTGGTCATGACCTGCTTGATGACATCACTTTTGACCCACAGCAGGCACCATCAATGCTATTTGGCCCGCTGTATGAAATGCATTTGAACACCTCTGGGTTTGACCTACTCCGGGCTTCTCTGTGGAAGACACATTTGGTTAAGTAGATTGTAAGCCTGTGAGCAAGGCCTGCCTTTAGTTTTTGATTTTTCTACAGCACTTTAACCTCCGAGGCCCATTGTAAAGTGATAAACAGTATTATCACAGATGTGTTTATTATTACCCTTGCAGCAGGCAAGTGACATTTGATGTATTTCTCATAAGAGGGATGTTGAAAGGTATACCTCTCTGACCGAGAAGCTTTGCCCCCTAGTCCCAGATGTGCAGAGGAGTTGACTCAGGTCTTCCACACACGCTGAGAGAATTTGTAGTGCATTTTTCTTATATCTCATTTGTGACTGCGAATGTTCTGTGTGTAGAACCTTGACTCAGATTAGGAGCCCCAAGAGTGCTCTTCTGAAGTTCACAACTTGGGGGTGGGACCATAGCTCAGTGTGAGAGAGCTTTGCAAGCACAAGGTAGTGCCATACTAAGGTATCTGGCTCTTGGGGGCACAAAATTTTTTAACACCACCCTATACCCCACGTAATGCCCTTTCCAAAATTTTTAACACCCCGTACAACATCTTAGAGACCTCCAAAAGGCACTTCTTGTTTCCTCCAAAAACCAGCAGTGCCTTTTGGTGGCCTCTAAGATACCCCTTCAAGGCGTGGTGCTTGTACCTCAGGTCAATGTACCTCCCGGGTCCTCCCTGCGACTGGCACAAGGTCCCATATTTAATCCCTGACATCCATTAGCATTCCTGGAGGGGGGCAAAAAGCTAAGTTTCTTCAGGCACTTGGCCGCTGGTGTAATGTGGCCCCTCCCTCTTGAGCCATTCATGAAGAAACCTGAAGAAACTTAGTGTTTTGTCCCTCCCTTCCAGGAATACCAGTGCTGACCTCTCCAACTAGGGCTAGGAAAGACCCTTCCTTAAAATCTTAGAGAGCCACTGCCAAATCTGAGCATGATGGACCAAAAGTCTGACTCCGTACAAAGCAACTTTCTATATTTTCCGGAAGTCATACAGTGTGAACTTTCTGGGTTTAGGGGCAGCCTTTTTGTACAACACCACAATGTACCCATGAGAGTATACAGTGGACAGTAAAAATAAGCCAGACACCCTTTGTAGGGTGTGTGTATATGTTTGCGTGTGTGTGTGTAGTGGAGTTTAGAGAGGCCCACATTGTGGCATTCAGTGAAAAAGAGCTGGCATGCATGCAATGGGACTTCTGGGGTGCCCAGGGAGGGTTTGCACAGCTGCGCAAGTACATTGGTGGGGGGAAAAGGAGGGGGGAAGCCTGCTTTGCATAGGTCTGCAGCTGCCGCTCCAAATCAAAGGCTTTCCGGATGAAAGGGCTGCTGCTGATGGCGTTTATCTGTACATGTGTTGCTGAGTGTCCTGGTTTTATTGCTAATGAAGGGGGAAAGGAGTAAATTCTTTTAGTGCTGAGCTAAGGACGAATCCCGTTCTGCATTAATTACCCCTCTAGGGAGTGAGGTGGTGGTGGTGGTGGTAGTAGTGGTGGGGTGGAGCCCAGCCAGGAAGGAAAGCCCCATTTTCTTCTGTCCGTTCTTCCCTTGTGCCTCATTCTCCTTGTGGCATGCAGAATTGCAGAAACAAGTAACTGAAGGTCATCTTGTGCAAAACGCATCCCCGCCCACAAGACCCTCTCTGCACATGAGCCCCTCCCTTCCTCAAAGTACTCATGTCGTGCAGTTTATTTTGGGTTCATGTGCTACAGAAGAGAAAAAGAGGACAGCAGGAGCCCAAAGCGATGTGATTTAAGCACAAGGCAGTGAGGCACAGTGGTCAGAGTGTTGGGAAGGTTTTCACAAAAATAGGAAGTGCCTTTTCCTATTTGTGTTAGGAAATACTGGTGTATTTGTGTATGTGTTAAAAAAATTTTGTGCCCCCGGGTGCCAGATGGCATAGCTACACCACTGGGACTGAGAAAACCCAGGTTCAAATGGCCACTTGACCAAAAAGCCAACCACTCACTCTCTCTCAGCCTAACCTATCTCATCGCCCCTCTCTCTCTCTCTCTCTCTCTCTCTCTCTCTCAGCCTAACCTACCTAAACCCTCCTCAAGGGGGAGGAGATCCTGTAGGCTGCCATGAGCTCCTTGGAAATCGATGAAATAAGATGACTAGTTTAGTAAAATAGTCCAGATGGCTTCAGCAATTCAATCAAACCATACAAACACAGAGGAAGTGAGGGAAATTAAAATGGAAAGAAGATAAAATTAAAATAGGCAGTCTCGCATCATTTGTTGGCTGGGGAAAATGTCTGTCGAACACCAAAAATGGAGATTTGGTCAGATCCTGAAAATGTTCTCCATATTTGCTTCCCATTACATCTCATCTTCAAGTTGGCCACGATGCCTCTCAATTTATCATTTATTTTCCCACATTTTTATACCGCCCTTCCTCCAAGGAGCTCAGGGTGGTGTATATGGTTCCTCTCCTCCTTTTGTCCTCACAACAACCCTGTGAGGTAGGTGAGGCTGAGAGATAGTGACTGGCCCATGGTCACCCAGGAAGCTTCATGGCTAAGCAGGGATTTGAACCTGGATCTTCCAGGTCTAAGTCCACCTCCCGAACCACTACACCATCCTGGCTCTCACTGCATCCCCTCCTTTGGCTCCTTACCGTCTGGTGCAGGTCGGGAATGCCAATGCGGAAAACCATCATACTGAAGTGGGCGTCCTCAGGAACTGACATGGGGTGACTGTGGCCAGGGTTAGCAGGGCTGACCGGGGGGCTGGGCCCCTCGCGGGAGCTCTCCGAGCCTGTCTCCCCCTCGGGACACTGGGAGAGGTGCTCCTCCTCCTCCGCGCTGGTTTCGGGGCTCTGGGGCATCGTCAGGGGTGCTGGGCACCATCACTGGCTGCACTAAAAGGGGGGGGGAGAAAGAATGCGATCAATGGTTAGCATTATTTTCCACAATTTTTAGTACCCTTTTTCCTTCCTTCCCCTCATCCCCACATTTTGTCCTCACAACAACCCTGTGAGGTAGGTGAGACTGAGAAATAGTGGGCCCAAGGTCACCCAGGGATTTGAACCCTGGATCTTCCTGGTGACTGGCCCAAGGTCAAGAGGGACTGGCCCAAGGTGAGCGGGGATTTGAACCTGAATCTTCCATGTCTAACTCCCAAACCACTACACCATCCTCGAGTAGATGAGCAAAAGATGTGTAGGAGCAGTAAGCAGGAGGTGGGGGCAGAGGAGGGATCTCTGCATCCCCAATCCACTGAGGTGTGTTCTCACCCATATGAATGCACATATAGAAGTGCGCTCTTCATAGTCAGCAATGCTAATAATACAATCAGTCATGAGACCAATTTGCACGCAGTGCATAAACCAGATGCACTGCCAATCAAGCAAAAGCAGACCTGCCCATCCTGCTATACACACACACACACACACACACACACAGTATACTAACATAAAACAGACCAAAATACATGCTCAGAGGGATTGTGCAGACAAACCACGCAAAGTCACAGCAGGCCTAGTTCAAGCTGTTTTGCTGCCCTAAGTGAAAACTGATGGTGCCACCTACCCCAATGTCTTGCTTTATGCAGGGGGTGGATTGTGTCTCCTCCACAAGGGATTTCCCTAAGTTTCTGCATCTTTTATCTACTCAATACAAGCGAATGAAGATTTGGACTCTATTTGCTTGTCTAGGGCAGGAGAAAATGACTGCAGTCAGAAAAATCAAGATGAGAGGCAGAAAATTGCCCCATACCTTGGCAGGGCATTGTTGTCCCAAGGGTTGAAGGGGGAATTGTGTTTCATCCAGAACAGTGTTTCCCAAACTGTGGGTTGTGACCCATAAGCGGGGAAGACTCAATTTTTGATGGGTTGCTGGCCTCCTGAGGCCAGGATGCTACAAGGTGAAATGGCACATGACCGAGAAGTCATTTCCGGGTTGTGTGTTGGCCGTGTTGTGCTGCGTTTCTCAAAGTGTGTGTTGCATTGGTGGGTTGCGACAGACTCTTTGGGAAACTTGACACGATGCCACAGATGACTCAGAGCGCATGGGGGGACCTGCGACCAAGTTACGGGTTGTCCACCATTTTACTTTGCAGTGTCCTCAGTGAACCCTAGATCTACCTTGATGCAGGTAAGGTGCCAAGGTAAGGAGTTTGGGAACCCCTGCCCTTGAACATTTTCCTGGTTGCTCTAGAACATTTCCTGAACGTTGCCACCTTAAGCAGTTGTTCTGTCTCTTGAATTGGGCAAGTCCCGACCCACAAAGAAATACACTGCAAATGCACATAGAAGAGGTGGACATGGCTAGAAGAAAGTACACAAAGGAAAGAAGGAGCCCAGAGAAACACACACACACACCAGATAGCAAATCACAAGTGTGCAAATGGTGGCAGACAAGAGTGGCATTCTGGGTTTCTTTTCCAATCCTTTCACAATAACCGCCTTCCCCAATTCACTCACTGAGATCTATCATGACTGCTGAGATCTCAAAGTATGATGCTTTGCCTTCTCAGAAAACACTAAAGGAATGCATTTGCTATTGTCAGTGTTTTCTTCTTATTAAATGTGCCTGTGGCAAACTGGTAGTGTGAATGAAAAACCAGAAGTGCAAAAATGCCTACATGCTCATGATGAGCTCAATATTGTCTTCACTGACCAAAAAGCAGGCAGCAGCTCTTCAGGGTTTCAGACAGGAACTTTTTCTAGCCCAACCTGCAGCTGTCCTTCTCCATGCATGCCAAGCACATGTAGCTCTTAGCTACAGTTCCACCTTCAAGCTTCTCACACTGCTCATGGTGCACGCATTGGCTACATAGGCTCGTGGCTGCTGATTCACACCACCAGTTTTGACACAGGCAAATTCATGACATCCAGGAAAGAAAGTCTCCACAATTTGAAATAAATTTCCATGCTGATTGTGGGAAGTGATCTTCAGCAGCACACATTCGTAAATACATGCTCACATTATTGCATGTGTATACAGACACACAAGCACACATACAGAGTTATATACTTATAACGTCAAGCAACATAGCTTCCAGTATTTCACAGATGAAAAAGCATGCTTGCAGCTTGCTTAATCTCATGCCACTGATCGCTGCCTGAGCGCTCCTTTCTGCTGAAGCCTTTTCTCGCCTCATTTTCCTCTGTATTCTTTCATTTCCTTTGCAATAGCCTGTCCTTCACTGATTTAAAAGTCAAGGCACTGTTGGTCTTTTGGTAAATGTCATGTAAGGAAAACATACTGTAATTGTCTGATAATTCACTGTCATAGTTCAGAGTATACTTCAGCCTCTGTGGTGGGTGAAATGGCAGGCTGTGCATTGTGTGGTGCTTTAATGGTTGCGATGCGTGCATTTCTGTGTGTGTGCACATGACAAAAAATGTCTCGCTCCACTTAGAAATGGTAACTTCTAGAGATCTTGGGGAGGGTGCTGAACACTGAGAAAAAGATGACCCAAGTGACCCACACCAGGATCTTAATAAGCCACCACCAACCTCAACAAAAATAGGAGCAAAGATTTACCAGGTGCCAATTAAAAAAAAAAAAATTAAGGACGTTCTCTGGTCCATATTTATGCCAACATACACAATATCACTTAGAGCATAATCCTACTTAGAAGTAAGGCCCACTTAAGCCATTTCTACCCAACGTTGCATATATTCAACATGAATCAAATGCGTATGCCTGTGGGCTGGGCAGAAATGGGTTAAGTCAGTAGAACTTACTCCGAGGCAAGTGTATATGGGATTACAACCTTAGCCTGTCCCTGCCAACAAATAGGGATCCTCTTGCTTTTTTCATCCACTTTGCCTTCTTAAATTTCCGCATATCATTATGGTCTTCAACTCCATTGTTTCCTGCTTCTCCCCACACAATCCCCGATCTCTGCTCCAATCTTGGTCCCATCTCCCAGCCATGCTGGTTATAATTTCCTCACCTCAGGTCCTTGCCCTGTATGTCTGCTAAATGTCCCTTCCACCCCAGTCTCCTTCACTGACTTTTTGAGCTCTGCGTCCCAGTTTCCACCTGGCCCCAGGGCCCAGGCAATCTGGATGCAAGCAGCACACCACGTCCCAGAAAGAACAGCCCAGGGACTCCTGCCCCATTTTCGGCACCTGCTTGAATGGCCTATAATTAGCCTGAAAGGACACAGCTCTGTCTGCCCCAGACACTACCAATCCCATTTGCTAGGTGTCTCAGACTTGTCTGCCCCATGGAATTGGAGCTACCTCTGGTGTCAGGTCAAGATCCCTTGTTTAATAGTGAGGCTCTACCATCCATCCTACCAAAATTCCTATGACCACAGCAGGGCTGGCCCATCCATGAGGCCAACCGAATCTGTTGCCTCAGGCAGTAGTTTGGTGGGGGAGCCCATCACTGTCTGCCTAATTGCCTCCACTGCCCCTTCTCCTTCCACTCCCAGGATTGGAAAGAGGAAGAGGAAGATGGAGAGGAAAAGAAAATAGAGGAAGGGAATGGAATGAAAAAGAGATGAATGGAGGGGAGTGCTGAGCTAGGAGACTGGGAGGAGGAGAGGTTGGCACATCGTCAGGAATGGGGGCAGCCTTTCAGGCTTCAGAAGGTCTTGGGATGGCCCTGGGCCACTGCCACAAAGATTTCCTGCTGATGCATCAGAGTTTGCTACAGCTGGAGGCACAATTTTGGAGGCACATTCAAAGGCCAGAAAGGTCTTCCCTCCAGGAAGCAAAGAAGCCAAAATCAGAAGCCATTCACATTAACATTTGTCCCAGTCTGAAGTCAATTCAAGCTTGCTTTTTCAGTATGATTGTCAGAAGCTCAGAGGACATCTTATATGAAGCAACCTTCTAATGAAGTCAGACCACTGGTCCATCTAGGTCAGTGACATGCATCCCCAGGATTTCAGAGAAGGATATTTCCTAGCCCTGCTTGGAGATGCAGGGATTGAACCTGAGATCTTCTGTACGCAAAACCAGATATTCTGAACTCTGGGCCCTTGTATGCAAGTGGTTTAGCATTTCCTGGCCCAGGACATTGTGCCAAATCTGTCTGAAGCCGGTTGAATGCTGGGCACTCCCTGACAGAGTCACTTCCAAGACCTGGTAGAACTCTACAGATCCAGGGCCCAGCAATTTCTCGAGCTACACACTTCTGCTGATATTTATTGACGTGCTTGATACTATAAAAATACACCAGACAGAAGATGATGGTGGTGCTAAATGGTTTTAGCACAGGAGGAATAATACGTGTGCATACATTGCACTTGTGTAACACCTCAAGTGATAATGTAAAGCATCATTGCATGTGTGAGGGACACAAATATCAAGAGACAGATAGACAACACATAACTGAAGACTCTCGTAATGGCTGGGGATCTTCTAGCCTAGAACATGGGACTGCTTGTGTGCTATGATTTTGCAGGAGCCCTGGAAAACTAAAAGAATGTAGCCACGGAATCCAGTTTCCTATGAAACTCAGATCCCAATCCTATGCTTTTCTCCACCACAGCATGCAGCCGTGCCAAAACAGGCCGAACTACATGCTATGGGGCAGAGGGGCAATTAGGAGGCTTGGGAGAGGCAAGGGAAAACATTTTCCCTTATCTCTAAGTAAGCCTCACGATTGCCAATGGATCTCCTTGGACCTGTGCTAGCTCTTTAGCTGACACAAGTCCAAGAAGAGAGGGGAGGCATATGTCATCATAAGAACATAGGAAGAGCCCCACTGGAGCAGGCCAAAGGCCCATCTAGTCTAGCTTCCTGTATCTCACAGTGGCCCACCAAATGCCCCAGGGTGCACACAAGACAACAGACACAACCTGAGGCCTGGTGCCCTCCCTGCCTCTAAAACCAAGAGCTTGCACAGAGGGCACAGCATCTGGTGTAGGTCACCCGCAATGGGTGCCACCCCCTCCCGCTTCCAACATGTCCCCAGCCCTCTCCCAATTTCTTTGTTATGCCCACCCTCTGCCTTGTTACACCTACCCTGCTGACTTGGGGAAGTCAGTAAGCCTTCACCACCTCCACTGCCACATTTGTGATGCCATAAAGCATATTCTGCTGAAAGAACACTAGTTCTGATGGTGGTAAAGTCACTTAGGATTGGGCCATCGTGTTCATTTTTTTCTCATTTTTTTCCACAGCCAGAAGACTTTACAAAGAATGAGAGAAATGGAGGCAGGGATACTCAAGGGAAGAATATGTGTTTATTTCAGTCATACATTTGTCAGTCTTACAAAAATCATAGGGAGCTGTGTTGGCACATTAGAAAAAAATCCCAAAGCCACCAGCTCGTAATACCTTTATGAGGACTCAAGAAAATGGGACAAAGTCCCAAGCACATGAAAGCTTCCTAATCATGGTGCATCATTTTAATTGAACCTCATAAAAGTATGGGACCTCCCTTTGTATCCATGGATTTGGGACCCACAGTTTTAATTAATCGCAGGTTCCAAATCCACAGAGGAGACTGGACCTGAGCTCCTGGACATGACCAGTTACATCTGGGAGCCAGTTTTTGTAAAAACCGGACGTGCCCTTCCGGCACCTCCGGAGGCCTTTCTGAGGCCTGTAGAGGTCCCTGCGGGCCTCAGAACTCCTCTGGACAGTGACTGGGGCACATCTCTGGTTACGTTCAGAGGTCCTATGGACTGGGCCTGTGGATTTGTTTATCTGCAGGTTTTGGTATTCACAGGGGTCTGGGAATGGATCCCCTGTGGATACTGAAGTCTGGCGTTTTACTAGATTGTGGCTTTTGTCCTAATGTTCAATTACAGTAACCAAGGAGGATAAAGGGGCTGTGCTAATGGCTTCATAGAACAGATGTGTTATTTTAAAGAATAAAAAACGAGGACTCTTCTGGCCTGGTGGTTGCAAAATATGCTTGGAAGCAAGTAAAAGGTGCATAATTGCTATTTGCCAAGGACAGTTCCTATTTTCTGCATCCTGACACTGGTAAAATACTGGCCCTGCTTAAAGATAACGGGAAACCTTCACTTCCTGCTGTGTGAACGCGCCCTGGGGAGCTGTGGACACAGGCGCTCCCTCTTCCCCTTCACATTACCTCTGATGCAGAACAGAGTTTCAATCCTGTGTTGTTTTTTTTAAATCATGGCTCTGTGCAGGGCCACCCAGCCCATACAGCATGTTTATGTGCATTACAAAAAGGCACCTTTGTGCCAGTAGAGAAAGTCCCCCTTTCCTCCCCATTAAACGTGATGTTCCACCAGCATTCCTCCTCCTTCCTATGTGAATGGCATCCTTGGGAAGCGCACAACCTGCACAGCTATATAGGGTGGCTCTGGTTCATTGTGAAACTGGACATTGTGGTTGAACTCTTGACTTCCAGGCTATGTGAAACCAACTTCAAACTCATAAGGACATAAGAAGAGCCCTGCTGGATCAGGCCAAAGGCCAATCTAGTTCAGCTTCCTGTATCTCACAGTGGCCCACCAAATGCTTCAGGGAACACACTAGACAACAGACACAACCTGCGTCCTGGTGCCCTCCCCTCATCTGGCAATCAGAGGCAGCCTACCTCTACCTTGCACATACCTACCACACTGCTCCCAAACTCTATTTCAGCCTAGAACTTATGTATAACAAAAAGGATGGAGGGAGTGACATTTGGGCATGCCTTAAAAGCCCCCAGGTCTGCAGTTCATAAGAGTCTTTAGATGGCATGCAGGAGATGTTGTGCAGATTTAGGACCCAATCCTATCCAATTTTCAAGTGCTGGTGCAGTTGTGCCAGTGGGGTGTGCACTGCATCCTATGGTGAAGGGGCAGTCACTGGAGCCTTCTCAAAGTATGGGAACATGTGTCCCCTTACCATGAGGCTGCATTGTGGCTACACCGGAACTGGAAAGTTGGATTGGATTGGGCCTTTAATCTGATTAGCCTCTGTTAAGTGTGAGACAGAGGGCTGCTGGGACAAAGGGGGGAAAAAGGCAATTCCCCCATTTTTTGAAAATACAACATCTAGCAGTTATACAGATCCTTCTCAGAATTGCCTTTGCAAGATGGACAGCAGAAGTAAAAGGAAACTTGGCAGATATTTTATGGCTGCAGAACTGGGGATTAATCTGAGATGCTGCACTAGATAAAGAGTCAATAGAAGCCAAATTAGGTAGTATTGCCTATTTTTACTACCCAAAGTAGCTGCTGGATCAGTTTTCCTGTAGTCTGAGGAGTGGCCTATAGAGCCCCAGGCCCTTCTCCATGAGGAGTAACACCAGCAGAAATCATGCACAATGGTTAAAAATATACAGAATAGCAGCATAAGCCTATGCATGTCTACTCAGAAGTAATTTCCATTGAGTTCAGTCGAGTTTGCTTCCAGGTAAGCATGTATAGGAATTGCAGCCTCTATTCCCTAAAAGAGGTCCGTGCCAATGTGCGGACCCCTTCTCTTCCTGTGTAGTGACACCAGCTCTGGACTCTTGCCAATTATGTCATGTGTCATCACTTAATTTCCAGGTTGCCAAGCTCCATAGTTTGTGGAGCTTGGCTTTACACCACGTGGCCATGCAGCTTAGGGGGAACACTAATTGCAGTCTAAATGATGCACAACAAGAGAAACCATGCAGCAGAATTTGGTGTACAATTACCTTGGTGTACAATTCTGATTATTTTGGTTTTAACATACATACAGCATAAAGCACCCCCAAGATACCTGTCCAGCATTTGTCAACAAAATGCCATAGCAGCACATGTGCATGTGTGCATGTACACAGAGATCCAACCAGTAGCTTATTGAAACAATACAGGTTCTTCTTCCCCTGTTTTATCATCACAACAATCCTGTGAGGTAGGTCACACTGAGAGTGTGTGACTGGTTAAAGGTCACCTAATAGGGACCATAGCTGAGTGCGGGTTTGAACCAAGGTACCCCCACTCCATTCTTATTCCAACACTCCTACCCACTACACTACTCTTAACAAGGCAGAATCAGCAAATGCCCTCCAACAATTCACAAAGGAGAACAGGGACATTCTTATGCATTTGGAGCACCCATATTTCCACACCAAGGACCACTCCTCCAAATTCCCCAACTCCATACCATAGCACATGCCATAGTACATTCCTGAAGACCCTTCTCTGTCTCTTGTTAGCTTGCAATAGCTTGCCCTGCACTGACTTCTAAAGCAGGGTTTCTATCTGGACCTGTATCTGTATGGATAATGGTGATAGTTAATAGTCTATAATCTAATAACAATTTTTAAAAACATGCTCAGAGATTGAGTCCCATACCCCCAACATTTCATTCCCATATCCTCAAGGGGTGTGGATACCCCTGGTTAAAAATCCCTGTTCTAGCACATGTGTATGCACACAGATACTTTTCTTAAAATACGACTCCAACAACTTCCCAAAAGGAAGCAGGGATATTGTTTGACCAAGGACAGCTCCTGGTAATAGGAACAGTTGAAGACTATGGCTTTAATCCTTTTTCATCCAGTGACCACCTCCATTGTTTTCTCCAGTTTAGGAGTCTACTTGTGGGAAAGCCTCTTTTCTTAATGACCTGGCTGCATTAACAGGGGAAAAGGGGGGGGAGGTTGCTTATCCACCATTTCTCTCCTGCAAAATGCCCCCCAGTCATTTTTCCTGCAGTGTTTGCACTAGTATTATGAGTACTATTTATTAGCATTATCTTGTTTGCTTCAATTCTACCTTCTTCCCTTTCTCTGTTGTCTCCTTTTTGTCTGTTTCTAGACTGTAAGCACCTTGGGGCAAGGGCCAGTCCTCTTACTGCCTGTAAAGCAGTGACATCACCTGGAGGGGGGGTTGCAGGGGTTGCAAACTGCACCAAGTGACATGCATGAGGTGGGGTGATACCACTACTGGCCAAAATTTTTAAAATCGTGGTATTTTTGAATAATGCCATCATGTTATATGTCAATCGATGTGTGATTTCCTGAAGAATGCAACGAAAAAAACCACTTATCTCAATAAGTGATATCTCAATATCACCTTGGTGATATCTCAATTCTACCAAATATCTCAATTCTACCAAAAGTTATAGCAAAAAACAGCACCACCTAGGGTGTTGCCATCAAAGGGGTAACGCGTTGGCTTCCTGCACCGAATGATGCAAACCCTCTTGATGCCACTGCTGTAAAGTACATAGGTGGCTCTACATAAATAAAGAATAATGAAGGAATGTGAAGGGAAGAAGAAAGGGGAAGGTGAGAAAAGACATCTGGAAGCTAAACCCTTGGACTTCAATCTTCTTGGTAAGAGCAAGGAAGCTCTCTGAATATGAATAGGAACTATTCCTAATAGTAAGCACCAGTGAACAAAAAACAGCATCATCAATAGCGGGAATAGGAGATGCTACTTGGAACATAAAAAAACCATAAGGGAATAATATATATCCACGCAAGTGTGTGTTTAACTACCCAATCCTAAAGTTCCCCTGATCCGACATAGCCCTCCCTGCACCAGTTTCAAGTATTGCAAACATATCATAAAGCAGCTGGCAGCTGAGAGGAGGTAAATGTGCATTGGGGGCATTGGGGGGACAGGGTGGCAGAAGGTTGGAACAGAGGCGGGGATGGGGCATTTACAAGTGGCCGAAGGCAGAACGGGGGGGGGGGGGAACTGAGCCTGGAGGGAGGCAGGATTGGTGGCGGCAGTGCACACTGCATCCTAACCCCTATTTTCAGGCCAGGCAGCCCCACATGGGCTTCTCAGATTTGCAGCAGCTAAATAATAATAATACTGGTATTTATATACCGCCTTTCTGATCATCGGATTACTCCTCTGACTTTATTCAAGGCGGTTCACATAGGCAGGTGATCTCTAAACCCCCGGGGGATTTTTACAATAACAACAACAACAACAACAACAGTATTTATATATCGCTTTTCAACAAAAAGTTCACAAAGCAGTTTACAGAGAAAACCAAATATCTAATGGCTCCCTGTCCCAAAAGGGCTCACAATCTAAAAATATGCAAAAGAACACCAGCAGACAGCCACTAGAAAAGACACTGCTGGGGTGAGGTGGGCCAGTTACTCTCCCCCTGCTAAATAAAAGAGGAGCACCCACTTGAAAAAGTGCCTCTTAACCAGTTAGCAGGGGGTTAACAGAAAGGTTCTGTCTTTCAAGAACCGCACAACATTTCAGATGGATCTGCCACGGTCTGGTATCACTTCTGGCCCCCAGTTGCCTCCCACACTGGCTGACAAGCAGCTCCTTCATCTATCACTTGAAGGGCAGTCAAGATGCTTCTTAGCTCACACCAAACAGTAGGTGGAATAAATCAACTCAGCTTGTCAGCTGCTTCAGGGTCTCACCATTCACGGAGCAGCCGGTGGCCTCGAAATAGCAACCTTCAGATGTTATCTTCGGGCTAACGGAGGCTCTACCCTCTAGACCAGACCTCCTGCCCTAGATGGTGCAGATCTAAGAAGCCCCATAGGGATGGCTGAGTCTTTACTTGGGGTAAGGGAAACATATCCCCTTACCCAGAGGAGATCTCCAGCCACCTCCTAACCTGTGCTAGATACAGTGCAGTCCATGAGGCCTAGCTGTGCCAGCACAGGTTAGGATTGAGCTGTAAAACTGGAATCCTATGCACACTTACCTAGGAGTAGGACCTATTGAAATAAATTGGATTAGAAATGCCTAGGATCAGGTTGTTAAGAGTTTGTCCAGAATTCAAATATAATAGCTCCAGGGTGTGGGTGTGTCAGGGGGTGGAGTTAGAGCAGGTAGGTGGAACCTGATGGGAAGAGACAGGAGAGATTCTGGTGAGTCAGCATGAGTGGCAACTGGCAGAATGTGGGAGTTTCCTGGGTGTTTAGACCATTATATTGGTTAGATGACAGGACACAGTTGCAGTGAAAAATCTGGTGGGTTGGCACCTAATCACTGGGGGAGGAGATTAAGATAAGTGGTAAGACCTACACTTTTCACTCAGAAGGCCCGAAGTTCAATCCCAGGTTCCAAGTAAAAGACTTTTTCCCAAGTCATAGTAGATTTGGGAAAGATACGCAGCTGAGAACCTAGAGAATGAGATAGTCCAAAGCTGGATGGACAAATGATCTGGCTCAGCATAAGGGAGCTTTGTAAGTCCACCACCACCCCAGATTTCAAGATACATAGCCCATTGCACATTAAGAAGAGTCCACCTACTGATTCAGACCAAAGAACCATCTAGTGAAGCATCCTGTTTCAAATTGAGGCCATCTACTGGGCAGCCTATAGCAGTGCTCAAAAGTGGTATCTGAATCTCATTGCCACTCAGCATTTGGCATTCAGGAATATATTTCCCCCGAATGGAGGAGGGGGTCCATTTAGCCATCATGGCTAATAGTCATTGAGAGAGCTTTTCTCCACAAATTTGTCTAATCTTCTTTAGAAGCCATCATAAATAACCAGTGGTTATTTGACAAGTTCACACTGATAGATACCCAAAGACATATGCTCATCAGGACACAGAGAGAATAGAGCTCATGTCTGTACAAGAAAAGAGGAAATACAGCCTCACTGGTTCGTCTCACAAATCAAGAGGGAAGCTGTATTACAAACAGTCATCACACACATGCACACACGCAGAGAGGGTTGGCCCAACCCAGTATAGTTGGCTCAGTGGCATTGGGTGACAATATTCCAGGGTGCTGCAGGTTAATCAGGAAGGTACTCTGGAGCAGGGGTGAGTCAACAGTAGATTAGGATCTACTACTGGATCTCTGGGCGACCAGCAGTAGATCAGCCAGGGTGTATCTCCTGATTAACAATAGCAACAACAGAAGGATTTTAAAACATTAGATTTTGAAACAAAAGATGCTTGGGGGAAAGCCAGGAGTGGATTTTTCTGTAGGACTATAACCTCAGTTATGGTACTGAAAACAAATTCCTGGGCTGAACACGAGCTCAGAGGCACCCTGTTTCTCAATTCTATGAGTCTGTGTGCACATTTAGAAGTGCAGGAACTGATCATGACATACCCCATAGCCATGCCCCCTTCCTTAGCCACACCCCTCTGGGGCCCAATCCTATTCAACTTTCCAATGCTGGTGCAGCTGCAATGTAGCCCTGAGGAAAGGGAACAAACATTCCCTTACCTGGAGAAGGGCTCTGTGGCTGGCCCCCTACTGCAGGATGCAGCGCATACCTCATTGGCACAGCTGCACCAGTGCTGGAAAATTGGATGGGATTTGGCCCTAAGTCTATACAAGAACAACAAATGCAACTTTTAATTTCTTCATTAGCAATTTCTTCTCCTATCACTTATTTCTGCTTTGAAACTGAACACAGCACGCTTTATCTGAAGATATAGCTCATTCCATCTCCAGTTCTTTGAGTGGGTTGCCATCATTTAGAACAAATGCATAAGAACGGAAAAATGGGATAAAAAAAATCTCAAAGAAATATAAAAAGGATATTGGAGTGCTAGTCAATGCACCATTTCTCAGTTGTAAATCCCCCAGTGTTCAACAGGACTTATGCCCAGACACAGTCACATAGGATTGTTGTCTTGATGTAACGTGACCTACATATGGTCTCTCAAGTAGCTCCTGGGAACAATGACTGCCTAGACATTAACCTATGTCCCTAGGGAAATTGCTCAGTTTGTGTCCTGCTGAGTTGGATACTTATTATACAATGATACAATAGTAAGGTCCTTCAAAAAAAGTTTCAAAAACAGTACCTGAGTGCTCCTCCTTATGGATCTTACTGTCTCTTCTGTGGGAGAAGTTCTTATGCTCTGCTCTCCCCCTCTCCTCCATGACTATACCCTGGGGGTTCTGCAAGCTGGAAATCTGCCCACCTTTACTCTGTGACTGTGGTTCCCAAACTGTGAGCTGTGGTTCCCTGGAGAACTGCGGGAACCAGCCAGGGAGCCGTGGAATCCTTGTGAAAAAGCCACCACCCCATACAACATATAGGATTGTAGCCCTAACGGGGAGCCACGGCCAATGGCCCAGTAGGGTTGCATCAGTTGAAAGTGCCACCAGTTGAAAGAGAAACGCAATTCCTCACCACCTTGTCTTTTGGGACAGTACAATCTGAGAAGTGCGGCGTGCAGTTATGCCTTTCCTTGTCCACTTCCCCACTCCACCACCCCAGTTTATAGCCCTTTTCCCTTTTACTCCAACTGCGAATGGAGTTAAAGTCTTCATCCACTTGCATGGAGCACAGGAAGGGGGCAGAAAAGTGGAGAAATCCTCAAGGATGACCTGCAGTCTCCTCTCTTCACATACAACCAGAAGTGATGTGAGTGGCAAAATTCATATTCCCTTAGGGCAGTGAGATAGCTTGAGCCTCCACCCCTGCCAGTACACACACACCCCAAAGGCATTTTTGCCATCATTGTTGGATTTCACTCTCAGGCAGAGTCACCTCATGGTTCGCTTCAAAATAACCGTGTTTCTTTTCTTTCTCTTTATTTATTTAGGGCCAGCTAGCCCTTTTCTATTTAAAGCAAAGTCTTCATGTTAGGCACAGGCCGATTTTCAGTTTGCAGACATTTAAACACAGTAACACATGCAGATAAGTAATGGCTATTTTCCCCTCCCTTCCAAGAGAGTGTACATATCTCTAGGCCTCAGTTTCTCAATAAGCAGCCAATGTGCAACTTTGTGCCTATCAAGCCTCTTAGGTCAATTAATCCAAGCTTCTGCCTCTTCCCCTCCTCCTACTCCTCTATTTTTGTTACTTTCAACCCTGGTTGTACTGCTTGTGGTGGTTTCCAGGACTCTAGTTCTTATGACATTGTGCATACACATGTGCTCATGCACAGAGCCAAAACAGGACCTACTGCTCAGGACAGCAAAGCAGAAGCAGGTCAGAGGGCAGGTTGGGTTCCTGCTTTCTGGGCTAGTGGGGTCTGGATTGGATGGGTTCACTTGTGTCAGAAGTAGTTCTTGACATAATGCTTAATTCACTTTTGGAGTTCACGAGCACATGATGCGGAGATTGCTACTACCTTAGGCGGCGTTAAGCAGATCAGACAAATTCATGGTCTATCCAAAGCTATTAGCCATGACAGATAAATGGAATTTTCACATACAAAGGCTGTATCTCCCCTGAGTATTGCATGCTGGGAACAAACAATGGGGGTTTGCTGTCATCATTATCCTCATGCTCTATTTGCTAACTCCCAGAGGTATCTGGCTGCTGGCTGCATTGGAAACAGAACGCTGGACTAGATTTTTGTTTATTTGCATATATGCATGCAGTCTAAATTACCAGTTGACCAGATGGCAATGGAAAATTAGATCTACACTGACAGCCCAATCCAACCTAACTCCCCCTTCACCGATGCAGCTGTGCCAAGGAGGTGCATGTGGCATCCTATGGTGGGGGACAATTGCAGAAATCTCCTCAGGGTAAGTGAACTTTTGTTCACTTCCTCTAGGGAAAGCTTCCACTGTCCCTATGGGACGCTTTGGTCCTAAGCCAGCGATTTTGCTGGTGCAGGACCAAGGCGTGTAACGGCAACAGGAAGGGAGAGAATTCAGACTCAAGCTGTCAAACCTGCCCTCTCCCTCCCTTGTTCTGCCTCCATTCCTGCCCTGTTTTGCCCACCACCTGCCCCCAACATCCCTTACCTCATGCCAGCAGATGTTGGCCTGGCTGCCAGCACATGCGTGGGGCTACTAGCAATTGTGCAGGTTGGTGGCACCCCAGCGTGCAACAAAATTGTGTGACTTCCTGCAGAATCCAAGTACTTCCTCCCGAATGTTGCTCCACAAATGGAATGCATATTCCGCTGGTGGAGAATTTGGTTTAGATTGGGCTGTTCATCATATGCCTTCCATCACCCCCATGTTGATTTCTGGGAGCTCACAGTTCTCATAGCCTTTGATAATCTCCATTCCATTTGGACAGTTGTCCTGCCTTCACTAATAGAACTCTGCATGCTTTTATTTTGAATAAATATATACAATATCATGCTGAATCCTTTGGAAGAGTCAACCTGACTCATGTGAACTTCACCTTATAATCATCCTGCAAAAGCATTTCCACGCTCATAGACTGACCTTTTGTCTCTTGCACGTGGGTATCACCAGTTTGTGATATTCTGTTTTCTTTTGCCAGCACACCATGCAAGGTCCCCAATTGTCTCTCACATCTACACATCTGCTACACATAGCACACAACTTCTAGTAAGTCCCGGCTCGTACTTACACAGAATTTAGTCAGTATATTGGCATCCCATCTTTTCTCCGAGGAACTCAGAGTCAAACTAGAAGCAATAGGGGAAGATTCATGAATAAAATCTCCTGGGGTTTTTGAAAGTGTTAATAATGGCCCAGAAAAGTGGGGGACATTTGGATTGAGACAGTGGTGTGGGTGGAAGGGGTATTTAGTCCTTTTCCACATGCCATTTTCCTGATCAAACTTATCAAACAAAAAAAAGCTGTTATTTTGTCTCTGTGGCAAAATATACAGATACATATGTAACGCTTGTTTGTTTTACCCTATGAGCAAACAGAAGCAGGGGGGATGGGGACGATGACCATTTTAGTTGGGGAAATAGTGCAGGGCAAAAAGGTTAACCTCCTCTCCCCCAGTACAGTGGTCCAAATTTGAACCAACTCCCTCCCCCAAGCTCACACAACTGTTAATTACATTTTAATAAACTGCAGGAGATCCTAGTTAGGGATGTTCCACATCCCTATAGAATGAGCCAAAGTGGCATTTTATCCTTGCAGCAACCCTGTGAGGTAGGTTATAGGGGCATCATTTAGAATACAGAAGGGAGAAAGTCTCCCCACTTCATTTGATCTTTCCTCAGGAGAGGTTTGGTTTTTCTAAGCGAAGGTCTTAAAAATGCCTTCTGTCCCTTTTTCTTTTGCAATATAATCTTGAATATTCCCAACAGTAGGGCTGTTGAACCTTGATGTGATTGCTTTTTTTTGCCCCCACAACCCATTACAAAAGCATGGAACAGACCACCTGCTGAGTGGTACTGACCTAGGCAAGGCCATCTATTGCACTTCAGAGCCAAGTGTATTTTTGTCCCCACATTTCCACATTCTAGGCATTATGACATGCTGACTCTTGCAATTCAAATCATACTGACCCCACAATTCAGGGTCAGAGGCCTCAAATTCAGGGCAGCAGGCAAAATTTGGGGGTAAACTGCTCTGGAAACAGCTGTGAGTGGTCTGACAGCACACAGTGTGAGAGCAGAGCCAGGCCTCTATGCCATTGGTTCTCACACACTTAGCACCAGGACCCACTTTTTAGAATGAGAATCTGTCAGGACCCACCAGAAGTGACGCCATAACCAGATGTGACATCATCAAGCAGGAAAATTTTTTGACAATCCTAGGCTGCAATCCTACCCACACTTACCCAGGAGTAAGGCCCATTTACTATAATTGCTAAAAGAATATATGTAGCTTGTTAAAAGTACAGGTCTGTAACATTTCCCCAAATGTAGCCACATACCATGGTAGCAATAAGTCTAATATATTAAAAATAAAATATTGAAATGAATGGGGACCCACCTGAAATTGTCTCGTGACCCACCTAGTGAGTCCTGACCCACAGTTTGAGAAACACCACTCTATGGAATTTCTGCAGCTACCAAAAGTCCGGACCATGGACAGCTCTCTGGGGCCCAGCACCATGGACAGCTCTCAGGGGAGCCACATAATGGACTGGAACATCAACAGATTCCAGGCAGACTTGGATGTTATTCCAACAGAGGTATAAGTTTGACCAAAAGTTTATATAACTACTGGAGAGTTTTAAGGAAGCTATCCCTTGTCCTGGGAAGCCTGTTGTAGTTTAAAGGATTTTAAACTGCAGCTTGATTTCTTAAAGAATGACTCTTACGGCACAGAGGAAATTTGGACTTCCTTGTGGGTTTCTCCAAGGACTCCTCTGAAGAAGAGTTCAGGGGCAGGACTTTGTCTTTTGGCTATGAAGGGACTGCAGAGTGTAGTTTTTGTGCAGTGATTTCTGGAGAAGAGGTCCCATTTTGGGCTCGGGCGGTTCCTGCCTCCTCTTCAGACTCATCCATCTTGTCTCCTAATTGCAGACTCTGTTCTTGGAGTCATTGGGGGGGGGAGATGAGGGGAGATTTCAAGCCCCCCCCCCAAAAAAAATTCAGGGAATGTTTTAGGGACAACTTATTATGGGTTGGAGGAAGGTCCTTCTTTCCTTTAATTGTCTGAGGGCGTATGTTATGACATAATATTCTAAGGGGGATTTGGGAGAAAAATGATAGCCACCAGTGGCCTGAAACATTTCTCAGCCCTCCCCCCCCCACCCACACCAAGACTGGCTCTCAGTTTTCACCCTCTGAAAATGAGATGAACAAATGTGTGCGTGTGAGTGTTTCAGATCAGTCTGAAATCTTGAGCATCACAAGACATTTCCCACGGATATTCCAATCAACAAATACTGCATTTTCTCCCTCCCTGCCGAGTTCTTTCAGAGCAAAGCTTTTCTGTTTTAATAAGCTACTAATTTGAAGTTTTTCCCCTCCTCCTACAATGCTGTTTGAAAAATAAAAGAGGGAGAAAGAGACCCAGCAGAGGTGCCTGGAGTAAGAGGGCCAAAGGTGCTGCTTGGATCACCATGCCCATTCTTTGGTACCCACGTCAGCAGAGACAACACCTTCAGGATTTTTCAGTGCTCCAATCCAGGGCCAAGCCAACCATACAGATGCCAAGGTTTGCCTAATTTCAGGGGAACCCACCATGTTGATTCCCTGCATGCACTAAAAGTGCATCCAGAACCCTCAAAGACTTCATCGAGGGTTCTGGGGTACCATTTCCACTTGAATGGTCATAGCCCTGCCCCTTCTCATCTAGGGTTGAAAAGCAAACTTGAATCCCAGCCCACGGTAGCTGTCCACACTTTGCATCAACACAACGTTCTTCACTCAGAAAATTAAAATTCTGCATTCAAAGCAGGTTATGCCAAATAATCAAAGTGATGTATATTTGCTTCCTTGGCACAAAATTAGCTCTATTTGCATACTGCATTCCGAATATGATATTTAAGGGCTGCTTCTTCCAGGGTTTGCAAGAGAACAGTGTGTTGGCAAAGTGAAGATCTATATGGATGCGTGGGGAGCAGCGCATGATTGGAAGCAGCCACAGAGGGATGGGCAGTCGGAGCCTATGGATATTGCCCCTGAACACTGGTGTCTTTGGTGCATAATCATAACACTTGACAATGATATAGCACCCAGAGCACTTCACCTAACTTATTTCCGTAATTCTTATCATAGACCCATGAAACAGGTCAATATTACTGTCCAGTATTGGAGGGCTAAGGTTAAGAGATTGTGGGTCAGCTTAGATATCATGCTCTCAATTCTCCAAATCAGGGGTTGCAAAATTGGGAGTGTACCCTGGGCTTGTGGGCTCAAACTCCTTCTCTTTCTTTCATGCCCAAGCCAACCACAGTCTCTAATTACATCGGAACCTGGTTAAGAAAAAACTAGTGTGTTATAGTTGCTAGGATGTTGGCCTTAAACCAGGGAGTCTTGGGTTCAAAGCCTCACTCTGCCATGGAGTTCTCTGGTGACCTTGGACCAGTGGGAGTTTTCTTAGCCTTCCCTACCTCACAGGGTTGTTGCAAGGGTAGACCCACTTCAGATCTTAGTTTGCTCAATTCAGATGCAACAAAACGTTTTGGTTTGTTCAGACAGTGATGGGAAAGATGGAGGAAAGTTGGGCAAGGAGAGGCAGGAACGAGTGGGCAGATAGCATGTTACCAAGCCTCCATGTTTTGGTGGATCAGGACCAATATGTCTGAACTGATCCTCTGGTTAGTGAGTTCTGAACCAGGGGGATCCTAGCGAATGCTCAATGCACCAGTTTTCTCAGCCAAGGAAGGCCCAAGATATTTTGGTGACTGACTCAGAAAACTCCAACTGTGCTTTTCACTGTGGTAAAAAAATATTATAACAATAAGTTCAAATAATGGACTGTTTCTTGCCCTTTAATAACATACCAAGAACCTTCTGCCTCACTGTCTAATGCTTCACCCTGCCTAAAGGCAGGGCCAGCACAGGTCTCAAAACTGCCTGTACCATTTCAAAACAGGGGGTTACCAGCCACTGGTGACTTGTTCAAGAGACAGATTCCCCCCCCCCCCAAAGCTGGAGTTAGAATGGCTGAGGGGGTGGTGGTAGGATGTGGTGTAGCCAAATGAACTGTGCAAGTTTTATTGTCAAATTCCTCAGACTTCCAAGACAATGACCGAGCACAACACAAACCGCCTTCTTCCTCAACACGCTCAATGTTTGGTACACGTGGACTGAACATTAACAGATATGTATCCCTAGCAGCACTCCCACAGAACACAATCCACCAGGAAGGTCTCTCAAGAAAGCCCAATTGAAAAGATTTAGATTCAGATTCATTTATGTGGGGCTGAATCAGGAGAACTTCTCTGTAGACCACGGCCGAGCTCTTTTTCACACATAAACCTTTACTCACATGAACATACTGTACACTTGCTCAGTTAAAAATTTACACATGGATGGGAACTCACACATATAATACCTGTGTTCAGTATACATGCATACACTCATATGAGGGAGAGATCCACATGTCAAAATGCATAAATAAACAGACCGAAACATAGAGACACCATAGTCTCATTCACACAACCCTTGGTCCTTTCCTGTTGTTGTCTGAGCAGCAGCATAGCATAAGATGTAAAATCACCATGGAGCAGAGGTGATGAGAATGTTGGCATGCTGGAAAGAGTAGATCTAAAAGCATCTTCAGATTAGCACATGTTCCTTTGCTCCCATGCAATCATACATTATGCATATACCCAATTAGATATATGCAGCCATGTGCTAGTTGAACGGTACTTATACATCTGCTGTTTCCAACTTGCCAATATTCATGCAACTGTGTTCTTACAGACACCCACCATTCTTCAAAGCAATGCTCACATTTTTGCACAAGCAGATCTTTGCACAAACAGGGGTATGAAGATACAATGGATGCAAGTCCATGCAAACACAGCAAGACACGTGTAAGTATTTTGACGCATATGCACCTGAAAAGGAGTTCACAGCGATACATGTCACACATGCATGGACTTGTATGCCAAGCCACAGGTGCACACATTTTCAACCACACACCTGTGCCCAGCTGGCTGTGCAGCCAAAAGCATGCACACATGCTACTATACATACGTATTATATTTGGGCACTCAATTTTTTCACACTCAAGCGTCTAGACAAACATATATGTCTAGATGTGTGGCTCACTCATCTCACTGACATTCAGGGACAGATTTGTACATCAGCTTTACACACATGCAAGTGCACACTCGCTGATCCACATCCTTACACAGGCACAGGGGACATGTGTCTGCATGCTTGCCCAGAGAGACATTTTCACACGCGCAAAGCCAGGCATGTGCATATCCCTCCTCCCTCACACACCGCAGTAGCTGTTCTCTCTGCACACCCAGCAGAAATACTCTCAGAAGCATGAATCAAAGACTCAAGAGCTAAGAATAGCCAGGCCCAGCTGGGCGGGGGAGAGGCAGCGCAGGCGCTGTTTGGAAGACTGCCAGCCTGAGAATGGTGGGGCAGGGAGAGAGATGGTCTCCCTCCCAGAAACTCCATCTATGGAGGTAGAGGGGGCACATGGAGAGGAGTTTGCCCCCCTTTAGATATGTTTCCCATCATTTGTAAGGCTGGGGAGATATATGCAGTATTTGAGAACTAGATAGATAGATAGATAGATAGATAGATAGATAGATAGATAGATAGATAGATAGATAGATAGATAGATAGATAGATAGATAGATAGATAGATAGATAGATAGATAGATAGATAATGAGGCAGGGAAAGGAGGCATTGTATGTACATGGGTTACATAGAGCTAGCAATACAAGGAGGGTCTGTGCATGTCCACACAGCACAGCGGCAAACCTGGCATGTGAGAATGGATGGTCCATGCAGGTTGCAGATGGCTGGTCATGTGCCATATCAATCCTAGATGCAAATGCTTCATGCATTGCTCTGTGTGTGTGAGATCCTTTCTCAGCCATCTTGCATCCCTCTAGTGCCACGTGCAGTGGGTGTGAAATGAGGCCAGATGAGGCCAGCTCTCACTGGTGCCATAGACACACAGACACCGCACACGCATGCACTCTCAACCAAGCACATTCAGACATTCTCATTCTCTCTGGTGTGCATGTGCACCTACATTAGCAGATCCTGAGAAATGCTCACAAAGTCGCTCCCTCCTTCACTCATGCACTTCCTTTTCCCTCCCTTCCCCCCCCCCACTCACACACAGATATACAGTACAATCATTTCTTCAATGTCTGTGCTGATGTGATTATCCATAGAGAGAATCACACGTACATCTTGATGTCGACATGTAGTCCAAGGGGGAAAAGAAAAGATAAACTATTGGATTTGGGCATGGGAGACCCATGGTAAATTCAACCCAAATGATCCATTGGGATGGGCCTTGAACAAATTGCTCTCCATCAGTCTTTGTCTTCCCATCTGTAAAATGGGAATCATGGGAGGGGGGACTACATGTTACATGGCAAATATGGGATTTGCAATTCTGTGTTTGCCCATTTATGAACGGGGTGGGGCAACTGCAGGGGAGAATCAGTAGCTAGGAGCTAAACTCTTATCCCATCCACAAATTCTTCTCTGCAAATCTCTTCCACTGGCTAATTTTAAACAGTCCCCATCAAGCTTCAGAACCAACAATATGCCCTGTAAGGGGGAAATGACCTAAGAGAGATTTGCATGAGAAAACTATTGAGCCTGGGAAAAGGCAACACCCCCTTCTGCCCTCTGATTCTCTCCTACCAACACATGGCTTGTGCTTTAATTCATCTTCCCCCAGCAAATATGGATTCGAGAAGAAATGCTTGCCAAGGTAATGTTTTAATCCACCCATAATGGCCTACTTTGCAAGGTTGTTGGGAGGAAAAACCAGAGTGGGAAAGTTTATCAGCCACTCTGAGCCTCTGGGAATCAGAATAATAATAAATAGCTCCCTTTTCATTCATCCAACATTTCACAGGGGCAAACCTAGGCTAATCCCACCGAATATTTATCAATTAATGTTTGATGGACTCCCACATTTCAGTAATTATGCCCCCTCTCCAATACCAGAGCACTTTCTTTTCCTCCCTCTCTCCTTCCCCCTCCCTCTTCCCCCTCCCTTCCCCATCTGTCTGTCTGTCCGTCCACACACACATGTACACACACTTCGTCTCTCTTCCCCTATAGATCTATCGTTTTCTTGGAAGCAAAAACCAAGGTACCCCATCTTCCCTGAGGCTAAAACATTGCATTCTTTAAACAAGATGGGTCAATCTTGGGATGCCATGCTAACATTCAAAGGCATGCTACGCTGTGGGCAGGACTGATCATGAGGCATCAGCAAGCCTTCAGACCCACTGAGTCAGCCCCGCCCATGTGGCTGCAGGTCTTGACATGCTACTGCAGCACTGAGAGATGAACCCACTGGCAAGTGACTTCCACCGTGCTGTGGAACGAAATATGTAAGGAACATTCACACAGGAAAGACAGGCCCCCGCAAGTAGAGATGCATGCACCCAGACCCCCCATAGTTTCCCAGTAAGAATCATTTACAAACACACCCACAAGTACACAACCACCTTATAAAACAGCCCATGAAAACACTGTCAAATCACCACATAAATTATCAAGAGGCTGTTTGTGCATTATAGTATGAGCTACAAGATCTCAGAGGTAACAAAACCTCAGGACATACAATGCATAGCTAGCTGCTACCTTGTCCTATCTTTTCAACCTAACTTTCAGGTATTAAGTCGGAGTAGGGAAAATGACTGTGAACTGTCCTTGACCTCTGCTGCGCACTGCTATCTTTTTGTTAGGCATAGGAAGTAGTTTACAGCAAACTGAGGTTCCCAAACTGAGGGTTGGGACCCACTGGTGGGTGGTGACCTGACTTTTGGTGGGTTGCCAAAGGGTGAAGGGAAAAAATCAGGAAACTATTTGCCTCAAGCCCTAAGGCTATTCATACATGTAAATACTGAAATCGCTAACTACCCTGCAAAGAGCTCAGCTCCTGCAGTTTGCAAGCATGTGTAACTATACAGACATAAATGTTTGAGGATCTTTTCCTGGTTATTATTACTTATAAATAAAATATTTCTTTCTAGATCTTCTTTTTTTAAAGCTTGGTAAACCTAGGTGGGTTCCGATAAATGTTGTTTTAAAAAAGTGGGTCCCAGTGCTAAAAAGTTTGGGAATCACTGGTTTACAGTCTATCAGGAATTCTCAGATTCTCTAAGGTGGTCTACTGGGGGTCAGAGACACAGAAAGAGGCTTTGAAAAATGGTCACCAGATCTGAACCTCAGTTTGTAACTTGTAAAATGGGAACAAACTGCCCCACTGGGGTTGTTGAGAGCGGCGTATGACAGAAGGATTTTCAGGACCCTTGTGCGCTAAGGCTGAAATTGTATGTGTGCTCACTTGGGAGTATGTATTTATTATTATTATTATTATTATTATTATTATAAATACGTAAGTCCCATTAAAGTCAGCAGAGCTTCTTTCTAGTAACAAAGCAAAGGACTGGGTAAAAGTGCTAAAATTACCATGAAAGTATGAACAAATACAAGGACTTACCAAGCAAGGTTAGAAAAAGAATTTTTCATCTCTCTCTCTCTCTCTCTCTCTCTCTCTCTCTCTCTCTCTCTCTCACACACACACACACACACACACACACAAAAGGGCACAAAAAGTGTACACATATCTCTTATGCACAGTTGTTAGTATGCTAAATGTAACTACACATGCGCACATACAAATACATATACCGTAGAACTCTGTCCATGAGATGTTCAATACTTGGAAGTCTATGGGCCACAAGTAACAGGTACATGGAAAGTGGAAGACAGAAGGCATGTGTAAAATGACTGACAGAGCAAGCCTATGCTTGTGTACTCAGAAGTAAGTCCCACTGTGGTCTGTGGAACTTACTCTCAGTGACTGTGCCTAGAATTGAAGCTTAAATGAAGGAACTCTAGACAGGAGAAGTTTTCCACTGGATCTGCAACCACAAGGATACACAGTGCACAGAATGATGTACTATACATGTAGCTCATAGCTCATGCTGCATTTGTACAGGGACCCATAAAGACACTTATCACATAAGGAGAATGTTGAGACCCCAATTTTAATAGAGATCCGCAGAATCCAGGAGACAATCCTGTGCGCATGCAAATGCACAGACAGAGAATGCATGCCACAGCAAAGAAGCCACATGGAGTTAGATTGACAGTCCAGCAGGAGTTTTGCTGTGAATGAGTGCTAAAAGGGCAAATCGCATCAAGTGATTGGTGTGTCTGTGCATGATGGACTCAGGCTCTTGCAGCTTATATATATACTGTGATGGGGGCGTACTCATGCGGACCTCATGCCTACACCCACCTGGCAATATGTGAACATACAGATTAATGCACATCCAGCGGGGGAGACAAATTCAGGGTTATATGAATGCCACACACACACACCCATCATAATCATTATTGTCTAGAACACATTGAGAAAATGTGCACATATTTTTATCCTTTGCAAAATATATTTCACTTCCAAAATTTTTGATTTTTTCTTCTTCTAATAATTGTGAATGCTTTGCAGGAGGCAAAGTTGGGGTGGAGTGAGACAAGGGAAGGCAGATGGGGCAGGGGGACATGGAAGAGTAACCATATACGGGGCAGAGAAGCCCCACCCACATATATGATGCCTTGCTCAGCTCCATTTTAATTTCTAAATCTTCTTATGACATAGTCCGGACATTCTCACCTTCTGCTTCATGATCAGAAGGACTAGAGACTTGCTTTCATATTTTGCATGAAAGCTAGGATGATTGGAACAGCAAATCGTACAGTTGTACAGGGAAATCACTGGTGCATGCAGAGAGGTGTACCTGCACATGTCTCATATGCAAGCGTGTGAACTCACAGCCAGCTAGATTTATTTGGCATATTTTAGGTGCCTCCAGTGATGGTTAAAATGCTTTACACCCAACCATTCAGAGAAGCGTGCCCACACAAGTCCTTATCTGCCCATCCATCTATTCACAACTGCAAATAGATTTGCACACCAAGATGGGGAAAAAAAAAAAACAGCCCTTCAAATGTATGGCCACTGCAAGGAAAAATGTGCATGACAGGCACACATCTATGCAAATGAAGGGATGGACGTGAAAGAGATGTGCAGAAAATGACATTTGCAGAACCACGCGCACACACACACACACACACACACACACACACACACACACAAATGCATGCGTAAATTCATACCTGCAGATTAAGCTCATAGGGAAGGGAGATCACATAAATGGTGCTCATGATGGCATGTACAAAGATATACACACAGAGAGAGGGATGTACCCTGAAACATATGGAACACCTTTCTATATTTCCTCTCCCTCTTTACAGATATCTTACGGCCAACACTATTGTACATGCCTGCAAAAATGCTCACATGGAGACACATACCCCTGTGGAGGCTCACCACCCCCAGCACATGTGCACCTCTATATGACTCGATATGTGTGCAAGCGGGCATGTGTGCACACACTGAGTGATGCCCAGCCAGCCTGCACACCATGGGCAAAAACGCACATGCTCACCCAGAGCCCCCTCATGCCTTTTTGTCAGCTCCTCCAGCACCCTCGCTTCTGATCCCGGCCCCCGACTGATCATGAACTACTAGAGTGGGGGGAGCCCACGGGGTAGAAGAGCCATTGTTCCCAACACTCTGCCTTACGCACACTTTCTGTCCCATGGATGTTGCCCCCCCCATTCCTAAGCGGGATCCCCTATAGAGGGAGGGGAAAGGACCTCCAGAGGGGGGCGTGGCAGGGTCCACAGAGGTGGCCACACACGATGGCTGCCAAGTGTCACCTCCAGCGGCCATGCGACTCCCCCACCCCCACTGCCCATGCCGGAGCAGGGAGCGTGGCACCCTTTGCCTTGCCGGTCGTGGGAACCCCGTGCTCCACTAGAGGCTGGCGATGCTTCCCCCACCCCACCCACGCCAAAAGCCCGACCCAGCCCGTGCCACCCCTCCTTCCTTCCTTCCCCGAGAGATGAAGCCACTTCCCGGCCGCCCACCCACGCGTGCCACGCTCCATGCACCCCCGTTACCTGCCAAGGATGGGAGCCTCTCAGCACATGTCCTCCTCCTTGGGGGGGACCTCCCCACTGGTCCCCCCCGCCGCTCCTTCGCCACCCTCCCCCCGCCTGGCGGTGTGTCCTTGCGGTCCTGGTGGCGGGAGGAGGGTGGGGAGAGAGTTGGGTCCTCTGGGAAGGGGGCGCGCGATGCCACGCCGAGTCCTGCACGGGGAGGGGGGCTTCACGCTTCCATGGCGGCCCCCCTGGCTGCCAGCGATCAGCTCCGTCTCCCAGGGCTGCGCTGCTGCCAGCCGCTCCCTCCCTGCCTGCCTCCCTCCCACCTCCCAGTGCCGGGGAGGATGCTCTGCTCCTCTCTCTCCTCCCTGCCGCCTCCTTCCCGCCCCACCCCCACCCTGCTCTCGCTCTCTCTCTCTCTCTGCTGTTCAGGAATGCATGGTTTTGCCCAGCCCCCCCATCCAATCTCATTCATAGCATCACGTGGGTGTGTGGGGAGGGGGGAGAGAGAGATCCGCCAACCACACCCCCATCTTTGGTCACCAGCCACAACCCCTCACTCCCCCCCCCCACTCTTCTCTCCCAACCTTGGCTATGTCCGCCTCCTTCTTCAAGCCACCCTCCATTCTGTCCCATTTCATCCTGGGGTACCTCCATCCAGTGCCTCGGGGTCAACCTCATGCACCATCCCTGAGCCAGGGCACTCCCTCCTCGGCGTCACCCTGATTCAGAGCATCTCTCCCAAGCCAGGCTTCCTCCATCCCAGAGTCTTGCTTTTTCACAGGCGAGGATTCAATGGGTGTGGGCTTCGAGCCAGCCTCTAACGTGAGGGTGTGAAACCAACCTAGACTGGAACGGGAGACCTTCCCAAGCGCCTCAACACTGGAGCAGAAAAGTGGGCATAGACATCTGTTCCATACAGTGGTTTGCGACCTTTTTCGTCTCGCAGCGCACTGACAAGGTGCTAAAATGGATAAGCCACACCATCGGTTTTTTGACAGTTTTCACAAGGCACACCTTGTGCTGTTGGTGGGGGGCTCATATCCCCCCAATGGCCCTACTAGTCTATGACCCTCCCCCAAACTCCTGTGGCACACCTGCGGACCATTTGTGGCACACCAGTGTGCCATGGCACAATGGCTGAAAATGGCAGGTTTAAAATAACATGTATGCCCACTTTCCCTTTTTCATCCTTGTCACTGTACTGCTTTCATACAACACTCCCCACCCCCCAGAACCCGGATCCTATTTCTGTTTCAAACATTTATTTTCATTTTGATCACATCCACCTTCCCTCTCTGCAAGGAGCCTGGTTGCAGAGAGGGAAACCTGGTACATGGTCTCCCCCTGCCTTTTATCCTTACATCAACCCTGTGAGGTAGATTATGTTAAGGGAGTGACTAGCCCCAAGATCACCCAGTGGGATTTGAACTGGCATCTCCCTGGTCCTAGTGTTATCCTCAGGCAACTACATTCACTGGTCCTTATACTTAGCATACCATCCACCTCATTGAATACATGTGTGGTGGGTTCCAGTGTTGTTCAAAACCTTCCATACCTATCCCATTCCATCTTAGTCCTATTTCAATCATGAGTAAACCCAAAGCCTAGAGCAAGATCTTTTCCCTATGCCCTGCACCCCTCTAGTGATGACATGTTTGTGCACATATTTTAGGTAGCACAGACATATGTTATACGTATAACATATCTTTATATATCTATATGTTATATATTTCCGTCTTGCTTTTTCAGTCAAAATGTGGCTGGAGGAGACATTCTATGTGGGGCTGCAGCCAGGCCTTATAGAGGGATGCCTCACTGCTGCCTTCTTGCTCACTGATAGCCTCAACAGTAGCAGCTTGGTAGAAAGGAAATTTATTCATGGGGCAATTCATAGCCAAGTCATGCAATTGCCACTTCATGGGGCAATTCACAGGGCAAATAGCCACTGTGGCAGGGCAATTTTCTGGATGAAAATAGCATGTGGTTCTTCAGCGTGACCCAGTTCTTTGCAGGATGACCTCCACCCCACACAGCTGTGTGTTTGATTTTTTTTTTTTAACAGCCAGTTCTGATTGGAAGTTTGTCTTGGGAGCACATGTTTGCACGCACATTTCAATTGCTCCTTGATGGGAGTTGGATCCAGGTTTGATGGAGGTTACTGGTGGATTGCAGTTAATAATGCATGCACGGACCCCAAGGTGCAAGCTGTTTACACCTATGTGACACTGTTAAGATCCAAGAGACCACCTGAAGAACCTTGCTGGATCAGATCAAGGGTCCATCTGGTCCTCCAACCTCCTGTTTCCAACACTAACAATACAAAAAAAAAAAAGCTTATTGTGCCTACTGCACACAAAAGCGTGCACAAAAATAATGTGTTCTGAGACAGACGCGCAGAGAAGGGTGATTTGTTACTGGGAAGAGCAAGTATGCACATTGTTCTGTGACAGAAAGAGTGCGAGAGAGAGAGATGCACACACAGACGCACAATCTCTGCATTGTACGCTATGGCAAGAACACACAAACACCCCCATAAACTGTGGATTGTTGGCAGGGAGGGGCATCCTCCCCCCCATCCCAACATACTCAGAATCAACCATCTTTTCCAGGAAGCAGGGTGGGAGATCTGAGCACCTTCCGACCAATATTAAGGCTGCAGTGCTATGCTCGCTTTCCTGGGAGTAAGCCCCATTGAACACAAACGGGCTTACTTGTAAGCAGACATGGCTAGGATTGTGCTGTTCGCAATCCTTTTAAAGGTATGCAAGTCTAAAAGCTCCTGTAACATAGAGGTGAGGTCAGCGATTTTCAGTGGTCCACAGGTGTGCTGTGAATGGTCCACAGATGTGCCATGGAAATGTAGGGGAGGGTCATTTATTAGTGGGGCCGTTGGGGGATGTGAACCCCCTACTGGCAGGGCAGTCAATTTTCCAAAAACCAATGGTGTGCCCTGAGAATTTTAGCCCCTTGTCAGTGTGGTGTGAGACTAAAAAGGTTGAAAATTGCAGGGCGAGGTAAACACGATTTAAAAACTGACATTTCAGGAAGAACAAAGAGCCAGCTGAGCTAACCCATCCTCCCAAAAGGGTTAGACCAGATTAAAACTGGCCAGGTGACAAGCCACACCGCAGTTCTCCGCTGTGATCCAGCCTGGGTGAGGCTTTGGCCTGTTCTCACATCTGGATCGGATTAGACATTCCGGCTTCTGGCTGGCTGGAGTTCTGTTCCTTCCTCCTCCCCCCATTTCTGCCCCAACGTCGCCTGAGTGGGCAGGCAGCTGTGAATTCCAAGAGAAGGGAGGTGGGGTAGGGAAAGTGTGTGTGTGTGATCCTTGAGTGGATTTGGGCAGATTCTAGGTATCTGACCCTCCTTTTCCATTTGGACACCTTTGCCAAGTCTCGGAGGGGAAGGAAGAGCCATGGAGCTCAGGGCAGTCATGGGGCTGCTGCTTGCGGGGATACTGCTGAGGACCACTCAGGGACAGGGGGATGAGCCAAACAACTCTGAGGAGGAAAGAAGGGCTCTGATGCTGAAGGTGAGTCTCCTTTTCCTTGGCACACCCCCTTCCCCACAGATCGTAACTTGGGGGACAGCTGAACTGTATAGGCAGCCAGGGCTAAGACGAGTCACAGGGCGGCTGCTATATTGGAAGTCATGCGTGAGACTAGGCTCTCAAATGTGCTTCTGCAGTGCCCAGGTTTCCCTTATGCAGTATGCAAGCATGTTCTGGAGGAACATCACTCGGGGTCGCAGGGCGTCCATGCTCTGTACCCCCACTGAGCTGAGTGGGGTTAAAAAAAAAGAAAAAGTATCAGCAATTTTGGAAATCAGGTTTTAAAGAGTCCTGCACCTTTGGTGTTGTCTGGAAACTGTGTGTGGTCACTTATGTAACTGACTCACCCAAATGGCCAGTGGTCATTCACCACTACGTCTGGCAAAGACCCCAGGAGTCCTGGTTCCCAGCTGCTTGGACTACAGCTACTTTAATTCTCTGCTCTGCCAGGAGAACCTGGACATTACAGTTGTTTGTTTCAGCTTCCTAGAGTCCACTCTTGCCTTTTACCCAGAGAACCAAAGAGCTGTGTCTTCTAGCTGTAACTCTTTAAGTTCCTCTATTCATCAAAATAACTCCACTGATAGCTTCCAGCTCCCCTTTGTTCTATCTAACTAACCCATTAGTGTCCCCCTTCACCACACAGCCCATTCACCACAAAGAGAAGTCAGACATACTGGCTCTTACAACCTCTGTCAGCACTCAGATTATGGCAGGAAAGTCAAGGGCATGCAAATGAATCCACAAACCCTACCTCAACTCCCCCCAATTCTAGCTCAAGGATGGTTCCCTGCAGCCTTCAAAAACAGTAGCTAAGGTGGCCACTATAAAATGTAAGGGCCCGTACAATCCGGCTCATCCTCTTAGGTCATCAGAGAAGGCCTTTTTACAAGTGCTGCCGCCTAGGGAGGTACGTGGGTCGGTGGCAAGAAATAGGGCCTCAGTAGTGGCACCAATGCTATGGAACTCCCTTCCCCTTGACTTAAGAATGGCTCTCTCTCTTGAGACCTTTCGGCGAGGCCTGAAGACCCTTCTGTTTAAACAAGCCTTCTGAGTTTAACATCTTTTTAACATCTTTTAATATTTTTTACAGGCCTGATTCTTTTATGACTTGCTGCTGCTCTATGCTCTTTTTACCTATTTTTTATTCTGACTCCTGTTTTTTATGATGTGTTAATATGTTTTTATTTGTTTTTAAATTATGTTTTAATCTGTTGTAAGCCGCCTTGAGTCCCTTCGGGGAGGAAGGTGGGGTAAAAATAAAGTTGTTGTTGTTGTTGTTGTTATTATTATTATTATTATTATTATTATTATTATTATTATTATTATTATTATTATTATTATTATTAAGGGGGCTAGCTTCTTCTGCCTCTCTGCAACTGCAGTCTTCATTCTCTAACCAATTAACCCCCCCAAAATCAGCTGTATTGGCTTGCTTGCCGGCCCCCCCCAAACATGGCAGCCCTGTTTCATAATCTCACTAAACTCCAGTCTTTAGAAAGACGAACCCAGAAGACCTGTGACTACTAGCTCTGTTCACAATCCACCAGACCACAGGGGTAGAGAAGGGGCAGTGTAGGCTTGGAGAGAGACTGGGAAAGGTAGGGTCAGTCCTTCCATGTTGCCTCAGGCAACACATTGGCAGGGGCCACCTTCCTCCATCTGCCCAATCATTTCCACTAGTCCTCATCCCACTCCCTGGATTCAAGAAGGAAGAACGGAACAGAAAGTGTGGAGGAAAGCAGACTGATGGGCTAGAATGTCTTTTCATTGAATGTCTTGACATTCCAGCCCACCATTTTTCCTCCACACTTTCTCTTCCGTCCCACTTCCTGTCTTCTTTTTCAGTGTGAGGAGTGGAAGGAGCAGAGGCTGGCAAATCCCAAGAAAGGAGGGGGGCAGCATTTGGCATGCCATCTCAGACACCAGGAAGGAAGTCTTGGGTCTTCTCTCGGGAAAAGAGTGTGTGTGTGAGTATGATGGGATCTGCAGCCTGATCTAATGGAATTTCCCCTCCCTCCTGAGTCCTGAGTGTGAATAAGTTAACATGGCAGATATTCTGTGAAAACTTGAATGGCCCAGTCCTTTGGGCCACCATCGCTGCCAGTAGTGGTGTCACCCCTCCTTGCGTGTCACCCTGTGCAGCCCACACCCCCTGCACCTCCTTAGTTATGCCACGGCAGGGTATCAAAAAAAAGCAGAGGAATTCTGAGCATAAGGGCAGAACCTCAGAATCACCCAGGCAAAATGTCAACTACATAATCCTATTTGCATTTGTCAAGAAACAGAATAATAGGCAGAGCAACAGGCAGAGAAATAAAAGAATGCAAATGTAGGCTAGATAAACACTAAGCATTGACTTGGGCATCAGTGGAAAGTGTTAATCCAAGTTTTTTTTTTAAAAAAAGCTTGCTTACTGTTCTAAGAGAGTTGCATGTTTTATAGTCAAAGAAGCTTTACAAATGCAGGCTTCGCTCCAGACCTCAGTTGCAAGAACATAGCATCCCTGACATCTGGTCAGTTGGCAATCCAGCAAAAAGCAAATATTTGTTCAAATCAAAACATCCTTAAAGAATGAAAGCAGCATGTGTTTTCGACACCATAGTCAAGGCTCTTCTCTGGATTTCCCAGGGTCTGTTGAACATGTCTTTCGGGTGCAGGAGACAGCTTTCAATGGCTGAGCAAAAGCAGGGAGAATCATCATAGCGGTCTTGAACAGAGGATGGTCGCTAGATGGCTGGAGGACGGGGTCCTAGGCCCTGCTCAGCTGTCTGGGAAGCCTTGTGTAAATCACTCTCTTTCCATGTGACCTACCATACAGGGTTGTTGTGAGGACAAAATAGGCTAACCCAGTGGTTCCCAAATGTTTTAGAGGCCCAAGAGGCTGCTGCCTGATTTATGAATGCCAAAGAGATGGTGATTGGGCAGCAGTGCTGCTCCTCCCAGTAGCAGCTTGTTTAACCCTTGATGCACATAGCCTAATCTGCTCTGTTGGTTCTGCAATCCAACAAAAATTGGGTCACAATCCACTGGTGGGTCTCGGACCCACAGTTTGGGAACCACTGAGCTAACCCTATGTACAGCTCTTTGGATGAAAGGTGGGATTCACATGTAAAAAAAAAATTAGACCTTAGAGCAGCCATTTTCAACCACTGTGCTGAGGCACACTGGTGTGCCATAGATGGTCTGCAGGTGTGCCATGGGAGTTTGGGGAGAGGATCATTTGTTAATAGGGCTGTCATGAATATGTACAGTTTAGGCCTAGTAACATGTAAAGCCTGAACCAAGCTGAAACAGTAACACAGAAGTGGCTTGCAGTCCTAGCTGCTAAGCATTTACAACTCAATGGAAGGTGATAATGTAGCACCTAGGCAGCCAGAAAGACACCCATTGAGGATGGAATGCAGCTGTAGATCTCCAGGGGGGAGGGAAGAGCAGAGAAGGCGAGCTTCCAGCCCCACTTCCGGAGGACAGGGTCTTTGGTCTTTGTCTCTTGGTGAGATAGGTGGTGGGTGCACATCCTGCCCCGCCAGGACCATGTGGCCTTAGGTAACTGGGCCTGAGGATCTACAAAAGAAGCTGACCCAGGTGAGATTTAGAGAATAATAGTTAGCCAGTTAGCTTTGTTGTTTTATGCTGATATGTTTCCTAGAAGTTTTTTATGCCTCTAGCATTTGCTGCCTTTTTGTAACCCTATGTATTTAATAAAGTAAAAATCCTTTCACCATGTTGGTTCATCATCTGTTGGGGACAAAGTTTCAGAATCCTGCCTAGCCGTTCAGCAAGCTACCAAAAATCCTCATTGTGGACTAGTAACTTGAGGACTGAGACTTTAAGTAAAGAAAGTGCTCAGTGCCTCCAAGGGATATAGTTAAGCCTAGAGGGTCTCTGTTTCCCTGGAATGAGACACTGGCTCTTACAGGGTGGTGGCAGTACTACCGAACAGGGATTTTTGAGGGCTCTAGGGTTCAGAACCAACAACTCTGAGCACCCCAAAACCCTGGGAGTGAGACCAAGTACACGACAAGGGCCACTGGGGAATGTAAGCCCCTGCTGTCAGAGTGGTGTGCCTTGTCAACTGTCAAAAAACTGATGGTGTGCCTTGACATTTTTAGTGTCTTGTCAGTGTGCCATGAGATGAAAAAGTTTGAGAATCACTGCCTTAGAGATATGAGAATCAGGAGTTGAAACATATAAGCACATTCTCTGTTGTGAATATCTAGGGCAGGTTTCAGACTTCTATGGGTCCTTCATTCTGCTGATGGGCAATTCATTTAGCCAGGAAAGAACCTTTTAGTGTTTGGCAAACACAGGGATGCACAGGGATATCCTCAGAGAGCTTACTAAAGAATGGCAATTGAATTTGAATCCACAGGCTCCTGATGGTGCCAGCTTGGTTTTGGTTGTCCCCTTTTGAGACTGAACATTGGCAGTACAAGCAAGCAAACATGGCTATATCTTTGCTCACAGCATACAGTACAAATAGCACTTCATATGTCAGATTCTGATGAACATGCTCCTTTTGGTGTCTGTGCATGTAGCCAAGGAGGTTTGGTTTGGTTCGGAGGTAGAACAAGGTCCCAGATTTGATCCATTCCTTGGCATCTCTCACTGAAAGATGTCAGGTAGTAGTAAGGCTTGGAAAGGCTTTCCTTGAGTTGCTGCTGCCAGTAGGGCCTACTCAAGACCTCCTGGTGCTGTCCCTTGCTTACATGGTAATGTGTCAGTCTGTTCTCCTGCCACTCCTAAACCTGGAAAGGAGGGAGGGGGATGGAAGAGAAGTGTGGAGGAGAATGGAGAAGTGGGCTTGTGTACTGGAATGCTCTAGCCTGCCACTCTTCTGTTCTCCATCCCATCCTTAGTTTTCCAATGCAGGGAGTGGGAGACAGAGCAGCAGCAGTGAAGGTGAGTGGATAGATGGAGGCAGGCACCCTTTTCCAGTCTGCTGCCTGAAGCGACTGCCTCAGCTGGGCCCATGGATGGGCCGGTCCTGGCTGCCGCTGAGAGTAGAAATGGGCTTGAATGTGGCAATGGTCCAATTCAATATAAGGCAAGTACAGTCGTTGCTTTTCTGTGCTTTTAACCTTTCTCTCTGACACCCCCAGCATCTTCAGGAGATCCTGGAGCTGTCAGAAGGGCCTGAGGAGGAGACTGTACAGGAGGTGACCCTGACAGAGATAGGAGGCTCAGATGGCAAGCAGATTCTGGAAGAAGAGGAGAAAGAGGCTCCCCTTCCTACTACATTGGCCCCAAGTACAACACCCCCGGCTCAGGAGGAGGAGGACGGCTTCACCTATGTGTGTGAGTAATGCAGAATATCTAGACTGCTCCTCTTTTTAAACAGTGCCTTTCATTTCAAGATGTTGTCTCCCCTCCTTTTTTTTGTTCAGAGAGCACCACAGTTATAGAGAATACAACACAGAGCTTAGATGGCTCTAAATGGGATTAAACAAATGAATGGAAGATAAGTCTATTCAGGGCTCTTAGCCATATGATGGTGACATTGAACACCTATGGTCTGAATCAATATGTTCCTGAATAGCTAGGGCCAAGGAAGGGGAGGGTTGTTTCCTTCATGTCCCCTGTGTAGTCTCCAGGAGGCACCTGGCTGACCACAGTTGGAGGCAGGATACTAGACTAGATGAGTCTAATTCAGCAGGGCTCTTTTGTTTCTGAACTTTGAAATGCTGCAGAACTTCCAGAGCCGAGTTGCCTGTTTTTGAAATTGTGATTGTCTCTGGAAAGCCTACAGGCTCACTGAATCTATTCCAGAGAGGCTTCAGCCTAAATCCCAGCTCAGCCATGAACTGATGGGGAAAATGGTGATTGTGTCCTCCCTTAGCACCCGTTCTGAGAAGCAAAACGTATTCGCTCTCCCTCTCCTGCCTTTGCTTGTCCCACACTCCCAAATGATGCATCTGTTGCTCTTCTCTCCAAATCCACCATTTTCTGCTTCCTCCTTTGTCCTCAGACACAGAAGCCAATTACGTCTAACTCAAATCGATTCCTAGCATAAATCCTGATTTCCTTGGCCTTGGCTGGAAGCAGCTGTAACCCACCCATCAGTGACTTCAGCATTATAAAAACCTTGTCGTTTTTGGCTGCCGCCACACTAGAACTTCACCTTTCTGCCAGAAATACTCCAGCCTCTCTCGAGTCTGCATCTCCCAGCACTGTAGTAATCGAAGTTAGGTACCACCCTGTGAGCAAGCTGTGGTTTCAAGCATGCTCAGGGAACCAACATTAAAAGGCACATACAAATTGCTTTGCTGGTTTGGGCCAGAGATCATTGCTCCTCAACGTCTGGTAATATGTGTATTATGGTCTCACAGCACAAGCCTAGGCAGGTCTACTCAGAAGTAAGCGCCACTGTGTTAAATTGGGCTTACTCCCAGCAAAGTGTGCATAGGATTGCAGCCTCAGTCTCAGTGGTGACGAATACAGCTAAAAAGCATTGGCAAAGCTATGAACTTGTCTCTACCAACACGAGGATTGCCAGAAGTCCCTCAGTTTCTATCCCACAGTTCTCGCTTTAGATCTGATGGGCTTAAGCTAGAGGAAGGGCGATCTAGGTTGGATATCGGGAAGGAGTTCTTAAAGGTAAGAGCAGTTTTACAATGGAATCCATTATAGAGGGAAGTGGTATGATCTCCCTTGCTGGAGGATTTCAAGCAGAGGCTTGACAAGTAGCATTTGGAAATGCTCTAGAGAGGATTTTCCTGCTTCAAGCAGGGGGTTGGACTAGATGGCCTCAAGCATACCTTCCAACGTTATGATTCAGTGACTCCAAGTGGCTTATAGCATGATCAAAACAAATCAATAGAAAAGCATATAAAAGCGCAATGGCAGCAATCAGAACAACTCTATGGGCATAAACAACAAAGCAGAGAGTGTGACGGACCATAAAGTCAGACAATGGTTGTGAGAAGAGTCAGATCTTTGGCCTCTGACAAAACACTGGTAAGGAGGGATAACAGCCCCATATAATGTATCCAAGTCCTTTATTTCGTTGAGAAGAGCTAGAGCTAGACGGATATCATGTGTGTCCACAGGTGGCAGATTGCAAAATGAGCTCCCGTGGAGGCTAGCTGCAAAATAAAAAGAGGGATTCAATGAAGAGGCAATCATGGACAAAAGAAGAGCATCACCACCAGAAGTTAGTTAGGTAGCATCAATGCTGGCAGTAGGTCTCTGGAGACTCTGGGGCAAACCCTGCAGCCCAAATGTACCACGGATGGTGGGTGGCAGCTCCTCCTACCCACTGGCTGATGGGAGCATCCATAAGAGGCCCTGTGATGCAGCAGGGACTTGTACAGGATGCTACCATTTGTTGGTGGGGATGCCACTGGTACCTGGAGGCTGGTTGGTTCGCCTAGGTTCGCCCTCTGGTGGGCATGAGCCCTTGGTCAGTGCCCAGGCCCTGATAGCCTGCTGAAGACACTGGGACATTATGAGTGGAAGCTGCCCTCCATGAACAGGCTGCTCCTCTGCCTTGTCGATTAATCTGGGGAGAGATGAAGGAAAAGGGACCTTCCAGCAACCCCTAAACTAAGTGGACTCCCATGATATTGGTGACTGTACATGCCTAACATGCAAAACCAGCATATGGGATTAAGGGGAGCACGCCGACCCAGGCAAGTCTCCATATTACTGTTGTCTCAGGGCACGGAGATTTTGCGTCTCTGCTCTCACCCTGAGGAACACTGCAACCCATTATCTTAGGAAGGCAGACAGTCATCAGACAAATGCCTCCAATTCCACAGGACATAATGGATTCCACATTTGCAAACATCACAGGTCATAATTGCCTGAAACCCACTTCCAAGGAAAGAGTGACACACACATTTGTGGAAACCAAATGGCGACCTCTTTGTGGGCAAAACAGATGCAGGAGGGAGTGGTTTGGCGTAAAGAAATTGTGTGGGGAGGAGATACAAGTTCCCTTAAGATCCCTGGCCACCTGTGCCCACAGCCTTCATGCATTGGCAGATGGCGGGAGAGAGTTGGAGGAGGCATCAACACAGTGACTCTCTTGGCCAAGGTAGCAGTTCCATCCCGGTCTCCTCTCTCCCATCCCATCTGCCAAAGGAAACTTTCCCAAGTTGCTCCTGTGTCATCATTCGAGGTGGGGAGGGGAGATCTCCTTTGAAGATGGGATGGATGGGGAAGGGATAAGTGGGGAAAGAGGAAGAGGGGTACAAAGAAGGAGCTTTGCTGCTGTCTTCACCTATGATGGAGGAAAAAGAACAACCAGTGGCATAACTAAGGGGGGTGGGAAATACATTGTCCCAGGTACCACACCTTGAGGGGGTGCCAACCCGCACCCCTGATGGCAGACCTGAGGTGAAAAAAACGGCCTTCTTCAAAAGGCACTTCCAGTTTTTGGAAAGGCACTTCCAGGGAGTGTTAACACGTGTGTGTGTGTGTGTGTGTGTGTGTGTTAAATTTGATACCGGGGGATGTTTAAAATTTTTGTGCCCCCAGGTATCAGATGGCTTAGCTATGCCACTGGGAGCACAACCCCCACAACAACATCACAAAGAAATCCACCACAAACCCTGGGGGATGCCTGCCAGGTTTGAGGGAGACCACAGAGGACATTTTGTCAGAGACCTCTCAAAGTTGGGCTGGGAAAAGATTAAACTACTCCTTCCCATGTACTGCCAGCCTTCTGCTTCAGATGAAAGCCTCCTGAGGTGTTTTTCTTTTCTTTTTTTAAAAACCACTGGGACAAAATTACACACTACTGTGCATCCTGTTTAGTTTGGCCCTTCTTCTTTGAAAGGCATGATGGGATAGCCCAGCCCTTGGAAGAAACCCAGCTTTCCAGGACTGCAGTACTGAGAAATTGGATCTGGGCTTTTAGGAATTTCCTATTCTTGAGATTGCGACAACATGAAGCCAACATTAGGGACCAACCAGGAAAAAATAAATAAGATGATACCCGGCTATGCCGCAGGTGAATTGTGCTGTTAATTCCACATAGGTGTAGTGGCTGAAATTGAAGTGGTCACAGTTGTCAAGTGAGCATCAACAGTGCCTGGTGAAATGGTTTCTGTTCAACGAGTCAAGCTGGTTCTTAGTGATTGCTCTTTAAATAAAATCTTGAAAGGGTTCCTGAGCTTTTGTTCGCGCACCGTGTGGCTGAAGCAACGGTAACATGTATTTAGTTTCCTTAAACCATCAGGTAATCCATGCAGAGTGTGTTTGAAACGGTGGTAGGTGAATCTAAGAAGCATTGAAATAGCCCTCGATTGTGTCCAGCGCGTTCCAAAAAACATGATCTCATTAATCTTTACAGCCATCCTGCAAAGTTAACTGATGTTATTTAACCCCCATACTGCAGATGCAACCCCCTTCCCTACAGATGGAAGGCTGAGAAGGCTGGTTGCTTGAGACCACCTAGCGAGTACATAATAATTCTTTACATTTCTATCCTACTCTTCCTCCATTCAAGGTTCTCCCCCGTATGCATTTTATTCTCACAACAGCCCTGTGAAGCAGGTCAGGCTGAGAGAGGGAGAGTGATTGACCCAAGACAGTGGGCTTTATGGCTGGGTAGAGATTTAAAGCTGGGTCTTCCTGGCCACAGTCTGGCACGCTAACCAGCCTACACCATGACCACACTGACTCCCATTCATAGGACTGCTTGCAGTAGCAGAGGCAAAATTTGAATTCAGAACTTCCAGGGTCATAGCTCAGGCCCTTAGCCATTTCACTACACCAACTTTCAAGATTAATGAGCACTATTTTTCTTCATTTTTCATATTTTTGCACGATCCTTCCTCCAAGAAGCTCAGGGTGGTATACGTTGTTCCTTCCCTCCTTTTGTATTCACAACAACCATGTGAGGTAGGTGATGTTAAGAGATTGTGACTGGCCCAAGGTCACTCAGAAAGCTTCATGGCTGAGTAGGGATTTGAACCTGGATCTTTCAGGTCTCTCTCCAACTCCCAAGCCACAATACTATCCTGGCACTAGTGCAGAAGGGAAGTGTGTGTGTGTGTGTGTGTGTGTGTGTGTGTGTGTGTGTGTGGGCATGAGGTCTGGTCTAGAGGGTTGAGCCTCCATTTGCCTGAAGATAACATCCGAAGGTCGCCAGTTCAAGGCCACTGGCACCGTGGGACCTTGAAGCAGCTGACAAGCTGAAGCCGAGCTATTCCATCTGCTCTGAGCGTGGGAGGATGGAGGCCAGAATGTGTGACCAGATCAAGAAAGAAGCATCTGAATGTTGTGGTTTCTTGAAAGACAGAAACCTTCTTTCAAATTGTAAAAATCCCTACGGGGATTTACTTGCCTGCCTATGTAAACCACCTTGAATAAAGTCTAAGGAGAAATCTGAGGATCAAGAAAGGCGGTATAGAAATACCTGTATTATTATTATTATTATTTTTAATATTACTATTATTACTATTATTACTACTATTATTTTCCTGTAGGGCAGAGAGTTTTGGCTAGAGCGCTTTGCTACTCAAGTCACCTCACCCCCTCAGTGGTGGTTTCCTTCTGGTTTTTCAGAGTGAATGGTGAGAGGCAACAAGAGTGTGTACAGAGTTATCCAAATGGATATTGAGGTGGGAGGAAGTTTGGTGATAAATAGGATTGATTTAACCAGTGCAATCATGCCGACAGATCTGTGAATGCTCTTATTCTGGCTTAGTTTGTCTGAGTGCATGAAAGCTGTGATACAGAAGGCTTTCTCATGTTTCTTACTATGTAGTCACCTGCAGTAGCATCTTGAACACATGAAGCTGCTGTTGAGTTAGGCCTTTGATTCAGCCAGCCAGTCACAGTATTGTCTGCCCTGACCGGCAGCAACTCTCTAGGCTCATGAGAACACTTGAGATGCCAGAGATTGAGGTCTGAGACCTTTTGTATGGAAGTCATGTGCTCTGTCACTGAGATAAGACCAATTCCTGAGTGACCTTTCCCTACATCCTCCCTTTTGGCAGTGAAAGGTGGGCATGGATTAGCCTGCCATACTGTTGCTGTATTACTTTAATTTTCATACTCTAGGGAGCTCAGGGTGTTATATGTGGCCCCTGCCACATATTCTTTTATCCTCACAACAACCCTGTGAGGTAGGTTAGGCTGAGATGGAATGACTGGGCCAAGGTAACTCAGAAAGCTTTCATGGCTGAGGAGAGCCTTGAATCTGGGTCTTTCTGATCCAAGGCCAACCCTCTAATCACCACACCACCCAGTGATGAGGAGTTGCCAGATTGCAGTGAGCATCTATAAAAGGGGGCCTGTATGAGAAACAAACCAGGGTGTGTGGCATTTACTTCAGATGATTATTGATTTTATTTCATAAGACATAGACCCTGCCTTGTGGCCCAGCAAAGGCTGTCAAGTCAGCAGACCATACCTGGAAATAACAGCATGTGGTCTTGTGAGGGTTACGCTTTGGCTTTGCACATCTGATGAGGGAAGCAACTGGCTGCTGTGGGAAAAGAGCGGGTGCTCATTCTGGAGCTCTGCCCACCCTTCCCCTTCCCATGAATCTCTCACACAGAGACCCCCCTTTTCTTGCCAATGGTGCTGGTTGAAAATGACTACCCTTTTCATCTTTTTTCCCCCACAGTACCCTTCTGGGCCAAACCTGTGGGCAGGAGCAGCCACCTAAATCTGGCCACATATCCTGGATTATAGGATGCTTGCGCCTTCTGCTGAACCGTGCACCTCTGTCCTCCACAGGCCACTCTCTCTTATCCGCTTGATCCTTGTAGAGGTGCACACAAAGCCAGGCACAGAAAGAGGCAGGCCTGGCTGTTTCCCACGTCCTGGCACCCCACTCAGCCAGCGCCCTGCAAGATGTCATCTCCAGTCTGCTCATTTTGTTCCTCACCTCAGCCAGGCTAACTGACATGTATAATTTGACCACAGCTAAAGAGGTGGCCCTGTAATGTGCTAATTGACTGTTTACATAGAGAACAGACACTGTGTTCTTTGCAGCCGAGAATTTTCTTTCAGAGGAGCTCAGTGCACACAGGAAGGCAAGCTCGGGCTCAGTAGTAGGTGTTCTCAAACAATTTGCACAGCTGCAGGCTTGAGATTGTCTTGTCTCTCAATAGGTAGCCTGATGAGCTTCTTCAACTGATGCTTCCTCCCGTCTCCTCTGCCGTACCTCTTTATCTTCCTGCCATTGACCCTTGTATTTTTCTGCTGTTTATAGCCGCTCCCCCCACCACCACCTCCAGCATCCCAGGCCCAGCTTCCAAGCTCCCTCTGGTGCTGTGTAAATGTGCATTGAGCCGGTACCCCCCACAATAAGCACAAGGGCAGATCTGAAGAAATGAACAGCCATGCTTATTGGTTGTCAGGTCATGAATGTGTTTGCAGTGGGTCCTGCCCAGATGGTCAATCTCAGCTGCGTGGGCACCTAACCTGATGGAGGTAGTTACAACCGGAATCCCTCCTTCTGGTGTAGCCACCCTGGCTCAGAATCTGAGATCACCTTGTGGCTCTCCCAGCTTCTTAACAGCCAACCCCTGGTAAAGGGAGTCAAGGAAGAATTGCCCTGCCAGCCTTACACCGGAAGATCATTAAGTCTGGCATTACAATCCAAGGCTGGGGGTCTGTCAGTCTGTGCCCCAGCGCTGGAGGGCTGCTTGGAACTGGTTCTGGCCTTTGCTCGTAACTGTTGCTTACCTAAGGATTTAGATTTATTATTCATATTTTTATTATGACCTTCCTCTAAGAAGCTCAGAGTGGTGTACATAGTTCCCCCCTCCTTTTGGCCTCACAGCAACCCTGTAGGTGAGGCTGAGAGATAGTGACTGAATTCAGGTCACCAGGAAGCTCTGAGTGGGGATTTGAACCTGGATCTTCCAGGTCGAAGTCCAACTCAAGAACCACTATACTTTCCTGTCCCATCCCTGTCTTTTTTTATCTTTGCCCATGCTATTCTGCCAGGCATGGCCTACCTAGCACAACCAGAAAGAACAGTCTGGGGTAGGCAAAAAACCCCCACAGAGCTGCAGACTCTAGATTTTGTCCCTCAATAGGTAGCCTGATGAGCTCCTTCAGCCAACCTGCCTCCCCTGCCATACCTCATTATCTTCTTGCATTGACCCTTGTGTTTTACTGCAGCTTCTAGCCACTCCCCCCAGCATGCCAGTCCCAGCTTCCAGCTCTCTCTAATGCTGTGTAAATGTGGACTGCTGCGAGCTGTGCTGTCCAAAGCCTCCCTGGAAACAAGCATATGGTTCTGTCATTACTGAAGGACAATGGGCACTAATGGGCAGTTTAGCTGCTCATTGCCAATGGCGCACCTGCCTGCAAGGTGGCAGGAAGCTGGAAAAGCATTGGCCTGGCCAGGAGGTGCGTGCAAGGAGAGTGGTAAAGAGGCAGCTTTGGATTTTTAGTTTGCGAAGAGTCCGTTTGGATTTCAAGGAACTGGACCAGTATTTGCCATGAGCGTTGGTGCAATGCAGCCTTGAGTTTGCCATCCGTCAATGGCATACCTAGGCATCCTGGTGCCTTGGGCAGTGACTTCATAATGTCATGTGATGTTGTGAGCAGAAGGACCAGGGGGCAGCCAGTTTGTGAAATCACTGAAACATGATGTGTTGGCTTCTGCTCAGCATCACCCCTTCGAGGAGCACCTCTTTAAGTAATAGCTTCTATACGAGAAGGAACAGGGGTGACAGCCAGATCCCAAAGTCACCACTGCCAGTGCCTCCTCTGGGAGAACCAGATGTCACTTCTGGGTTTTCCTGGAGGAGGTGTTGGCAGCAATGGCCTCATGGTCTGGCTGTTGCCCCAGTTCCTTCTCTTATATAGGTTCCCACTTGAAGGGGGTGCCCCTTCAAGTGGTGGAAGGGGGGGCAGCAGCCAAACCTTGAAGCTGCTGCCACCATTGCCGGCGCCTCCTCTGGGAGAACTTGGAAGTGACATCACAATGTCATTTGACATTGTGATGTCACCGCCCTCGGCACCAGGGCATTAAGGTGTGCCACTGTTTGACCCCTTTGCTGAGTGGGAGATATCTAAGTTGCCTCCAGGCCATTAAAAGCTCTTACTGCTTTGTCTCTTTCTTTCCCTCTCTCCCGGTGTCTATGCAGTCTCACGCCTGAACAGCCTGGATGCAGCGGTGCACCGCCTCAATGTGCAATTCTATCACATGGATGTGAAGGTAGCACAGTTCTCCCAAGGCCTGGCTGAACTAAGGGGGGGTCTGACTGAGGTTCGAGAGTCACTTGCCTCCCTGAATGAAATTGCAACCCGCAACCAGAAAGAGCTTGGACGAATTGATGGTAAGGATTGTTGAAAGAGGGTGGACTGATTCTCCAGAGGGAGAAATCATGTTTGGGCTAGTGACAGTGATGTTTGAGCTTCCTAATGTAGAAGTCATGCTAATTCTCCTCAGTCTTCAGCAGTGCTGGTGTTCAAGAGGGAAGAAGCAGTGTGAGGGCGACTGTTCAACTTCTCTCATGAGCTGTGGGAGGAGGGTTCCTTCCACTGCTTGCTGTTTCACGTCTGTGATGCAGCAGCGGCAGCAAAGGAAAGACGGGCCTTTCTTTGTGCAAGGCCTTTTATAGGCCTTGAGCTATTGCAAGACCTTCATTCATTCATAGAAGTTCCATCTCTAATATGTTCATTTATGTAAATTTATTAAAATTTGAAATGTAAATTAATTCTTTTTTAACCCCTGGCCCCCGACACAGTGTCGGAGAGATGATGTGGCCCACTTGCCAAAAAGTTTGGACAGCCCTGGTCTAAACTAAAGGAAATAACCAGGGATGCTTCTGAAAGCCTGACTTGAGTTTCTTCCTGGATTTGAAAGTTCCAGATTACCTGGTCTTGTTTCTAAAGAGGAACTGAAGTATTAGGCATTCTCCATTGTTCCAGGTTTTTAAAAATTTTACTTTTTGGGGTGCATGTTTAGTGTGTCATAGGTTTTGGTTCCTAATGTTCCTTTGTGTCTCTCTCCTGTTCCATCACCACTGTGCTTTTGTGCATTTGTATTGTTATAATCTCCACTAACCGGGCAAAGAGGCGCTTTTTGAAGTGGTGACTCTCTTATACTGAGCGGAAGGACGGTCTGTTCATTCCAGCACAGTTGCCGTTTGTGTGTCTTTTATTTTTTTTACACTGTGAGCTCCTTTGGGGCAGGGGACCATGTTCTCCTTCTGTTTTGCTATGGAAACTGCTTTGAATGGAAAAACAGTCAATCAGTGCTTCCCAAACTTTTTAGCACCAGGACCCACTTTGTAAAATGACAATCTATCACAACCCTACACTGAGAGAGAGAGAGAGAGAGAGAGAGAGAGAGAGAGAGAGAGAGAGAGATTTTAGTATTAATAGTAATTAATCATTAATTAATAATAATCAGGGTCCTGTGCTCCCAAAGCTGCTAGAGACCTTACATATAGAATGTGTGTGTAGACATTTGCCAGACTCTCCCTAGAAATGGAGTTAGAACATAAGAACAGCCCCATTGGATCAGGCCATAGGCTCATCTAGTCCAGCTTCCTGTATCTCACTGTGGCCCACCAAATGCCCCAGGGAGCAGACAAGACAACAAGAGACTTGTATCCTGGTGCCCTCCCTTGAATCTGGCATTCTGACATAGCCCATTTCTGAAATCAGGAGGTTGCACATACACATCATGGCTTGTAACCCGTGATGGATTTTTCCTCCAGAAATTTGTCCAATCCACTTTTAAAGGCATCTAGTCCAGATGCCATCACCACATCCTGTGGCAAAGAATTCCACAGACCAACTACACGCCGAGTGAAGAAATATTTTCTTTTGTCTGTCCTAAAGTTCAAGGACTGTTTCCTCAGACCTTTATAGTCATTCCAGCATACTCAGAAGGCTGAACTGAAGAACAAATTGTGCAATTAGGGAATTCTAAGCCAGATGAAAGGCTGAAACCGGGCTCACACATGATCTATTGTACACCAATTACAAGAGAAAATTTAAAATGTGACATTTTAATTTGGGGGTTTGAAGATGACCTCATACCAGCTAACGATTTTCTTCTGCAGACAAGGGTGCTTGCAAAGTTAAAAAAAATGTTTCAAAATGTTTTGTGATCCACCAAAAATAGACTCACAACCCACTGTTGGGTCGTGAACCCACTGTTTGGGAAACATTGCAGTAGATGCTATGATCATGCTGACAACCCACTACATGTGCCCCATTTTCTGGAGTGATGAGGAGTTCCAGGGGTAGTGATACCCATTGTTGAGTTCCTTGAAGAGCAAAGGAGAGATTGCAGGAGAGTTAAGTCTTGTAGTTTATTGTTGTTGTTGTGGTTGTTGTGGTTGTTGTGAAACAGTATTTATATACTGCTTTTCAACAAAAAGCTCACAAAGAGAAAATCAAATATCGAATGGCTCGCTGTCTCCAAAGGGCTCACAATCTAAAAAGATGTGAAAGAACACCAGCAGACAGCCACTAGGAAAGACACTGCTGGGGTGAGGAGGGCCAGTTACTTTCCCCCTGCTAAAAAAGAGGATACAGTTCACTGTATGTTCTATTTACAGATATATCAATAGAGAATAAGTAGGGGGCAAACAGCATGTGTTTGCCTTCCAAGAAGCAGATGTGCTACTTCGCACCAGGTCTCTAGAGAGAGACCCTTGCTAATGCCAAGGTGCCCTGCTCTCTTTCTGTCTGTCTCAAATGCTATTTCTTCCCACTCATATGCCTTCCTTTAACTGGAAGGTTGGAATATCATCTTCCTCAAACTCTATTCCAGACATCCCAGAGAGTGGTCTGTATCTCAATACTCATCTTCCAACAATTAGTTCCCAGAAAGAGGAGTTACCCTATCATTAAGGAAAATTAACATTCTTTTATCCAATTGCAGACTTTGAGCAGGCCTACCTTGAAAGCAAAGCTATCATGACAGACCTATTCACTGTAATCAGACAGCAAACTTACAACTCACAAAGCATGATTGCATCAAGATCATTTTTCTACTATGTTTTACAAGTAAAATACAATGATTTTACAAGCCTGTGTTTTACAGGCTTGCATTCACTGACGAAAATCCACAAGACAAGCAAACTTGACTTGATCTCCTATAGGTGGTTGTATGAAGATTCTTTTTCCGTAGTGTTTTACCATTGTACAGGAGTGCATTTGTGCAAGTGAGTAAAACACAGCACAGAAAGCATCTTGATACATGTGATCACATCAAGATTGCTGCTCTGCCATTTTTTATTGATGCATACATGCACATGAGTAACACAGAAAAAGCATGCAAATAAACTTATGGCACTGAAAGCTGCTGCAAACTGTGTGCTCCAATTCCAGAATTAATTTTAGAAATTCTCCTAGCTAAGCCAGAATCCTGGAGGAGGGCTGAGTGAACTAGAAAAACAATAAAGGAATGGAACAGGGGAAATTCTCTCATCCCTTGAAATGATCAGGTGTCTAAAAAGCCCTGTGGCAATGAGTTAGACTACAGAGAGCTGATTCAGATGCTGCTTTCTGCTTCTCCCCTTCTCTCATGTGTGTAACCAGTGAGACTGGAATTAATGGATATCATTCAAAGCAACATCCAGTAACACATAAATTTTCAGGCATGCTTTCTAGGAGACATGAAGCTTAATCACACATTATGCGGCTCACACAAGAGGAATAAAGGGGTACTGACCACAGAAGGTGCTGTATTGGACGTTCCCCATCATTCCTCCAGGGCTGCTTGCCAGACTGGAAACACAGTCGCTCATAGGTGTATTTTTTCTGCTATCATTACCCCTGGCCCAGAGGCCAGGAGAAGAACAGTGGCTATCAAGGATCATTGGGGTCCAATTAAAAGTTGATTTTAGATGGAGAGGAGGCTAGCATGTATCTGTACAATGTGATCCTTAGACCCCAGACTTTAAAATGGGAATCAAAAGACCTTGAAAAGAGAACATCCAACAATTTGGAATAAAACAATAATCTCACCCAATGTCACTCAGATCACCCCCATGTTTAACAGTGCCCACATTTTCTATCAAAGGCTGAAATTTCCACCACAATGGGCTGAGCTTATTGGCTCACTTCTGAATTGTGGTGTACCTGGTGGTGGGGAAGGGGACAAATACCCCAAGTGTCAGGCAGGGGGGTGGCGTGTGCCACTATCCCTCCCGCAGTACCCCTCCTTGCGTCACTCAGGGCCTTTAGACTGAGTTTCCTGGACGAAACCGGGAGTAATGTTTTTAAGCCCTTACAAGGTCTTCTCAGGACTGGGGAGGCCTCCCTGGGCTTAGAAGGTCTTTTAAAGGCATTAAACATCACTTCTGGTTCCCTCCATGAAACTGGAAGTTATTTTTTTTGGCCCTCCAAGGCCTTTGCAAGGCCTTCAGAGGATTGGGGAGGGCGTGCACTGCCTTCCTGGGCCTCTGGAAGGGAGGCAGAGGATGGCAGCCTGTCTGTGGGGCAGCAGCCTTGCGGGGGGTGGCAGCTTGCAGTCCTGGCCCCGGGTGGTACTGGGACCAGGATCGCCACTGCCTGTCTGTGGCGCATTGGCAAATAGATACAGTAATGTGGAAAACCAAGAGTACTCTCAAGTCTCTATAAAATTTTTTAAATATAGAAAATCATTGCAGAAAAATAGCATCGTTGTATTTAAGCTCATACTAGAATAGAAAGTGTCCTGTGTGTACTGAAACATACTTCTGCAGCAGCAGTAGCCCCACAGCTGTGCCCTGAGCTCCTATACACTCTATCATGGTAAGCTGATCTATATGCCAAAAAGCTACTGTAGCAGGCCAGTTTCCGTCCAGATTTGACACTGTGTTAAGGAGTGTCATGTATGCATTCCTTGGCCCAGCACATAAGGCTTTTGATAGCAGCAGCAGCAGCAGCTGCACACCAAACATCCCATGCAGGCAGGGGAGGTAGGAATATATAAGATCCCAGAAAATTTCTGGGCCCCTTCTTTGGCTCCTGGGCCCCCATTTCGACCCTGAGCCCAGGTACAAATTACCCCCTTTACCCTCCTCCCATGCACCCTAGTTCATTACATTGCTGTTCATGATGGGAGGGAGTTAAAGATCCCCAGAGGTGTAATGCACTGCTCCAGCACCCAAGGGATGGGGTGGGAAACAGGGGGATGGGGCATATGCTGAGGGCTGGATTGAGTCCCTTAGGGCACAATCCTAAAGGTGATTTGGGCCGGCCCAAGGAGGGTCGCAAAGTACATTTGCGCCTCCGTGGGAGGAAGTGGGAGGAAGGAAGGTTGACATAAGCCTCTGCGGTGGCTTCCCCACAGCTGCTTGTGTCAGCACACCTGCGCTGACACAAGTGGCAAAGGTAGGTGTGGGGGGGCAGGGAGAAGGAGGGAAGGAGGCATTTCTGACCGGGGGGGGGCAGGTGATGGGTGGCCCCAGGGGCGGGCGCACAGGGAGCCAGAGGCGGGGCTAGGACCCTGCAGTTATGCTGGATCCCAACCCCCGTCCCTGCAGAGAATGGAGCGGCTTCAAGCTGTTCCGCTCTCCTTGGATTTGCGCTACCTCCAGAGGTGGCGCAGATCCAAGGAGACCCATTGGGGCCAGCAGCCCTTACCCAGGGGTAAGGGGAAGAGTTTCCCCTTGCCTCTGGCTGAGCTGCTGCCGCCAAAGAACTTGCATTGGATGCAGCGCAAGCCTCCTGGCTTGCCTGCTCCAGCGTAGGTTTGGGTTGCGCCCTTAGGCTGCCAGTTGCCTAGTGCTTCTTGAGGGAAAGCTTAGAGCAGTGGCACATTGTACGAAATGGGAGTCAGCGTGACTGAGGAAGGATTTCATATGCTGCTCAGGACAGTGGGAACAAAGAGATCAAAGGAGAGGTTATTTGGGAAGGGAGAGGACTGACTGAAGGCCGCCCATGAGCCTGGGATTAGAGAAGAATGAAAGTCGAAGTATAGAATGTAAAGAGAATTCTTCCCATCGTTGTGTCCCCTGTATCAAATGTTAGATGGCAAACTCCTCCGGGCAGGGAGCTGGCATCTTGTCATCTGCAAAGCTCCATATAGGTTGATGGTGCAAGGATAATAATAACAATCCTCTGCATCATCATGCAGGTTGCTTGCGGGGCCGGCGCACTCAAAGCAAATGCTTCCTGATCTTCAAGGACTTTGAGGTCTACGACGGTGCACAAAAACTGTGTGCGTTCCGGGGAGGAAACCTGGCCATGCCTGCGGATACCACCGAGCTGGCCGTCCTGCGCCGTTATCTGCACGACGTCTTCCAGCCCTATAACTGGCCTGCCTGGGTGGGCATCAATGACCGGCGGGCAGAAGGCTTGTGGCTCTTTGAGAGTGGGCAGCGGGTCTCCGTCTTCGACTGGTACCGCGACCACTTGGTGACGCAACCCAACGGCGGCGCCCGTGAGAACTGCGTCTCCCTCAGTTCCGATGATGGGAAGTGGTGGGACAATGACTGCGAGAGGCGCATGTATTACATCTGCGAGTATCGCCTCTAGGGGGCACCCCTTTTCGAGCACAGCCCTTTGCGTGCATGATCGCACTGGCATCCTTCCCCTGGCAGTGTCACGATGAGCGGCCCCAATATGCTGGGAGGGGGGCTACAGCCTCTGCATGGCAATGCTCCTCTCCTTCTTTTGCGTGTGTGTATATGCGTGTTCACACCTTTCCTCCTCCACATCCCACACTGCCCAAATGCATCCACAACCACAGATTGTATCTTGTTCCTCTCAAATAGAAGGAAATGTCCATAGGTGTCAAACAAATAGCAACTGGGTTCTGAAAGACTACATTTTCTGTGTCACGGTGACATCTATGCTCATCATTCTTAAGGACTAGGGTTTGCGTCAGCTGGTACAAGAAGCTAGCATGTCACCCCCATGATGGACCTCCTCCCATGCAGTGAAACAGGCAGTGTAGTGTAGCCAAGCGGGGGGCGGGGAGGGGGCTCTCATTGGTGACAATGGGTTTTATTCAATTAGCAGGTATGGAGGTCCTCCATCCAGATCAGGACTCCAAGAGGACTCCAAGAGGAGTCCTGATCCAGGGTTTAGGCCCCCTATCCCACCACCACATGCCCACTCTGGAGGCCACTTACTGCTTAAAAAAAAAGAAAAAAAGCACAAGCTTGAGGCACTATTTTGTCTGATCCTGACTTCACCCTGATGATGGAAACAGATAAGGATGAAGGAGATCTGCAATCAGATCTGTAATCAGAGCACTTAACTTCAAAGTATCTGCTGGAGCACCCAAATTTGATATACAATAGATGAATGGCAGAGGGAACAGGTGTTGAACCCTTTGCCATACTTCTTTCTGATAGAAATTGCAGCGCCCCCCCCCCAGCTGTTAATACAGATACAAAGTGGTTGTTTTGATATTTATTTTAAAGGCCCCGAGATCCAATTGTGAATCTCTCATGTCATGTGCACAACCTCAAGATTGAGGGCAACTTGTTATATAATGACACCCTCTTTCAGTTCAGAGCCCCTACAAAAATTCTGCACAGTGGAGAAAAAATCCTGGACATCTTTGTTATCACAGCCCCACACCCAGATAAGCATCAAAATACTGGCCTTCGTGGGAACATTCTTTACCCGCTTTAGTTTCAAATTCACTCTCTCAATAGACCATGCTTTCTTCTTTCCCGGAGGCAAGATTGATAATAGAATCAAGTGCAGATTGTCTTGTGTGCATTGCCGGTTGCTGTGGGTCAGTTTGACCTCCCTTCTCGAACTGCTAAATCAAGTTTAGCAAAAACCTCAAGGTATAATTCAAAGTCACCCACTTTGACTACTACATGATATTTATACTGCCTTCACCTGGGTGCAAAACCTGCACCTTGATGCTGTTTGTGGGATCAAAGCAGTGTTTTGTCCAGATATGAAGTTGAATTGGTGGTAATGGTGGTTTGCCCGCTGCCTGCCTCTCCTATTCCTTCCAGAAATCCAAGTGAACTAGGCAGTGGTTCCCACTTTTAGCACCGGGGCCCACTTTTTAAAATGACACTATTGGGACCCACCTAGCTGGAGACTTAAAGTTTCACTTCACCAGCCACTCAAGTCTGTTTTTTTTTTTACTGGGGCAGGGGGAGACAGTCTTCTGGACCATTTGTTGAACCAAGTTCATCAGATCAGGATCGTTCTAGAGAACTTGCATTCCCCTTGCCTGGCCAATAAGAACCCAGGCACGTTCACCTACTCAAAGTGCACGCATGGCTCAGTTTTCACTTTCCATAAGGCTCAATACATTTTCCTTGTCAGCCATCAGCTTGTCAGTGTTACAACCCACCAACAATCATGCTGTTGGTGGATTCTGACCCACAGTTTGGGAAAACACTAGACTAGGGAAACTGAAGAGTTGAGGAGAGGGGTGGCGGCAGCCTAGATACCAAAGGGAGTGGGGGGAAAGAGAAAAGAGTGAACCACTGGTTCAGTGGCCAACCCTGTAGATCAGGGGTGTCAAACTTGTTTCATACCGACGGCCAAATAGCATTCATGATGACTGCTGAGGGCCAGAAGTGATGTCATTAGGTAGGAATTGATGTCATTAAACAGCTCATAATAAAAAATAAGCACTTTTTCTTACTTAGGAACTCATTAGCTGCAAACAACAGAAGAGAAAATACACAAATCTTGATCATATTTGAAGATATGAGCCCAATTTTTGTGCGGGCTGCCCTCTCAGCAGTAACACCACAGCACTGCTCAGCAGATGAGAGCCTGAGGGCCGGATAAAAAGCTTCTGCAGGTCGCATCCGGCCCCCGGGCCTTATGTTTGACACCCCTGCAGTAGATTGTCCTGGAGTCTCCAGGAATCAGCAGCAATCTCCAGGAGACTACAAAAAGCAATCCTGCCGATTTTAGCAGGGCCTCCAGGAATTTCCAACATTACATCATGCTGGGGAAAAAAAAAATCTCCAGGAATAGCTTGAGTTGGCAACCCAAATCACAAGATGATATATCAGTCTGGTCACGGCTGTCAGTGGGTGCAGGTGTACAGAAGTCTGTCTTACATGCAGTCTTTCCTCCCTCTTAGCTCAACTGCACTCCCAGCCTCCCAGGGTGCTCACTTTCCATTGCCCTGGAGTAAATACCTCCAGCTCCCCACCCTTACCTTACTTAATACATTCAGAACCTTTCTTTAAAATAAAGTGTCTTTTATTTTCTTGTCGAAGCAGTCACTTTTTAATTTAACAAAAAAAACTTGTACTTAGGTGGGGGACAACGCAACCCTTTCCCCTCCACCTTCTGAAAGAAATGGTGAAATGATCCTCATGGAAATCAGTGTATTCATATTTTCAGCTTTGTTCCTTCATCTTTTTTCATTACAAATGTGAACATTTCAACAACATGCAAACACGGAGGTGGGAAGATGAGGAGAATGAATATGAAAAGTGTGGGGGGGGGAAGCTTTGGTAAAAGGGGAGTGTGTGGAGGGAGGAATGCATAATTCTTTCTTTGGTCTTTGTGTGCGTGTAAGACTGAGTTTACTGCCCCAAAAGAGTAGAAGAACAGCCTGAAGGTGCCACAGATCCAAAAGGGGACTGAAGACTTCTTAAAGTAATCTTGTCTCATACTTTCTTCTCTCAGATTTTCTTGAGGGCCAGTGGTGGGGGTGGGGAAGGAAAGAAAACCCAGACATATTCACAGAATTCACACTATGTGGTAGATATCTTGAGGGCTGGGGTTCCCCACTAACACCCCCCCCCCCAATGAAGCAAGGAAGGAGAAAGTCTGATCTTTGTGTCTTCTCTGATTAAACCCTTCTTGAATGCTTCTCGCAATGTTCAGTGGTTAATACCTCTCCCGCACTTGAATATCTCTTGCCACGAATATCTGAAGCCCCTCCCTTTTTAAAACAAGAATGGGGGATCAGATTACTCAACCTGGAAGAAACTGCTTCTGGTCTCATCCCCCCCCCCAATTTTGGCTAATTATAATCCAGAACACTAGGAATATTCCATGTTATTTTCTCCTTCCTTTTCCCTTATACAGGGGCTAAGCCTGTCTTTAGGGCTTTCCCTCTCTCTTTATTCCTGTAATTATCTTCATCCACGCCCCTTCTAGATTTTTTTTTCCAGTACTCAAAGCTCCACTTGTCCCCACGCACAATGGAATATTCTGACGCCACCTCTACGGTAAGGTCCCCCTGCCTTGAACATGGACCGTTCCTGTCCTCAGATGCTCCCTCCCTCCTTTCCTTTCCTGGACCATTCTATCCTATCCTATGCTGTGTGCCTCTGCTCTAAACCAGAGAACAGACAAGGGCTACAGTGTACTGTATTTGGAGCACTAAAAAGTGCTATACAAACCGTTTCTAGTCAAACATTCTCATAGCCACCCCTCCACCCATGGAATATTCCTGCCCTTCAGATCTCTCACCCTTTCATGAGTGGTTCATGAACTATTTCGGTCCTCAGTGCCCCCCCATAGATGATTCCTCCTCTCCCAATTGGACTACTATAGTCACACAGCTGTATCCTTAACTATTCTTGCTCATGAACCCCCCCATACACACACAATAGTTTATTCTGCTCCTCTTTTTACCTCCTCTCTCAAATACATACAGTCCATGCCCCCCCAAGGGCCAATGATTTGCTCCAGCCCAGCTGAGAGAGGTAGAGAGTGGGAATCTGGAAGCACTTCTTTCACGTTTTGCAGTCCCTTGCAAAGAAAGGAGCTGGGATTTCTGCTGATGGATGGAGGCAGAGGCCAAACCCTTTCGCTCCATGGATCTTAATACAGCATGGCCCGGTTCCCATGGAGGAACACCAGCATGTCAACATGCTCTGGTGTCAGGGCTTGCCGCTTGGCGTGAATGGCATCGCCAGCACTGCTGAAGAGCCAGCCAGCAGGCACGGAAGTAGCGGGCACACCAAGCAGCTTGCGGGCTGCCTGGGCCAGCAACGGGTACTGGGTGTGGTGAGTCTTCCACCACTGCAGTGGCTCCTGGCCCAGGGCAGATGCCTTGCTCGTTTGGAAACTTGCTGTCTCTTGCTCCGCCTGCTGGTGCGCGGAGCTGACACCTGGGGCGCTGCGCATGCTGCAGAGGTCCCCCAGCAGGAACTCAATGCCAGCATCCTGCTTTGGTAGCTTGGCGGGCGGCGGCGGCGAGGTCACGTCAGGCAGGCTGGAGGATAGTGTCACAGGTGCTTCTGCCAGGCGTGACGCTTCTGCTTTGAGCAAGTTAAGAGTATCCACCCGGTCGGACGGGCTCAGGAAGTCAAGGCCACGGAAGCGGGGGTCCAGGGCGCAGGCCAGGTTGAGGACCTGGTTGACGTCCGGATTGGCAAAGTGCTGGCTCAGTTCTCTCTGGGCGGCAGCTTTGGCTTCAAGGGCCAGGGCAGAGTCCCACTCGCTGACCACCAAGTGCTTGTACTGGAGGCTGGTGAGCACGGGCTTGACCAGGGACAGGCTGGAGAAGGGATCTTTGGTAAATGTTGAGGAAGCAATTGCCATCGGCTTGAGGACTTTGACGGTATCCTGAAGGGCGGCCCAGTCCTGGGGGCGCAACGTGGCCTCCCCGTCGGGGCCGAGCCCGGCGAGAGGCTCACTGTGCTCCAGCAGGCCTTGCAGGACCACATAGATGCTGTGCCATTTGGCCCCGTCTCGCAGGAAGCGGCTGAGGTGAGCTTGGAGGAGGGGCTCCTGAGACCAGAGTTTCTCGTTTCGACCTGCCCCAGCCAAGGCCCAGGATGCCAAGCGGCGGAGCCGATCAAACACAACCTGCACCACTGGCTGGTTCAACACGGCTTCCATGGCCGAACGCAATACCTGCCCGATGCAAGGCAGGGCTGTCCAGCCGAGAGTGGTGGCAGCTTGCTGGGTGGCAGGGCTGATGCCCCCCACAGTGTAGGAGGCGCTGTCACGCACACCCCACTCCTTGGCTGCCTCGGCAAGAGCCTCCGCCAGGCTCTCCGCACTGGGCTCCTCGGGGATGGGGCGGCTGGAGAGGACTCGTGCCCGGGCTTCAAAGCAGTCATCCACGTAGTGTACGGTAAGCGTGAGGTAGGTGAGGGTGCTGCTGTGGCGCCAGACATCCAGGCTGAGGGAGCACTGGGGCAAGACCCGCACCAGCTCCCAGATTTTCCCCTTCACTTGGGTGTGCATGTCCTTAAGCACCGTGTGTGCCAGGGAGGCGGCATCTGGGGGCTTGTAGTTCGGGTCTAGGACCCCTAGCATCTGACCAAACCCCTCTCCTTCCACCACTTCCACAGGCATCAGATCCAGCACAATGAAGTCTGCCACTGCCCGTGTGGTCCTACCAGGGGCGGGGGGCCGGGGGGCACCAAATTCTCCTGCCCCCGTGGCCCCTTTGTCCAAGGTGGCAGCTTGCGCCCCCACCAGCTGGTTGTACTCGCAACGGTGCTTGTAGATAAGGTGCTGGCGCAGATTGGTGGTGTTTCCGCTGTAGCTCAGCCGGACCCCACACAGCTTGCAGATGATCTTGCTCTTGTCTAGGATCCGGCCATAGGCATCCCCCTGGAAGCCAAAAAACGTCCAGTAGCGGCTCTGGGCCCGTCCCAGCCCCACCAGGTTCTGCGTTCCTTCCAGAAGAGGGAAAGCACTCCCCCCAGGGGGAAGGCCTGGTTTGTGGAAAGGAAGGAGGGAAGAGGCAGTGGCATCTCCGCACAGGTACTGGGTACGTGAGGAAGGGGCGTGGGGAGCAGGAGGTGAGGATGGGGTCTTGAGGTGCAATTCCTGGAAGAGCTTCATCAGCAGCTCCTTCTCACCAAATTCATACTTAAAATGCTCACCTACGGGAGACAGGAAAGACCGCAACAAGGGATGAAAGCTGCCCCCCACTTCATCTTTCAGGATGCCATGAAGCCAGGATGCCTGTAGCTTCCCCTGTTCCAATCATTCATGCTTCTGGAAAGAACCAGTTGTGACAAGGTAGCCCTTTCAGGCAAAGTGGCTTTACAAATTCAAGAAGAACCCCATCCCCTCTCAAGGATTAGGAATGAGGCCACCTCAAGGCCACCAGTGGGACTGACAGGAGCCGGAGGGGCCTCCTCAAGGAAAAGATAGACTGGCAGGGACACAGGGGATGGGTTTCTCAGGGTGCCTCCCCCACTTCTGCCTGGCACTTCACCTAATGCTACGTTTCTGCGTGAACTGCCATGGGACAATGCTGCACCCCCCAAGTTCCCTTCTGCTCTCAATGGTCGATCCACACATTTTGGCTGTGGTCGCCAGATAAAGTGCATAGTTGCTGTAACTGTTCCCTTTCCTCCAGCTCTGGGGAGGGATGGAGCCTTGTTTCTGATGCCTTCCAGATGCAGGATCAAGTCAGAGGCAACCCCCCACCCCTCTTCCTGGCTCCAAGCCCAGGAAATGGGCAGCGGTCTGTGTGTCTCACACTGCACTTTTGGGATACCCACAGCACCCATGAAATGTGGCACGAAACCAGGAGTGATCCCTTGCTTTTCCCTCCTCCCAAGCATCAGAAGCTGGGGGAGGGGCTGCTCCTCTTGCTCTCTGGGGTGAGAGAGATGTTCATTGTAGTAAGTCTGGGAAATGAATTGGTGGGCCCCTGCCAATCAATCCCAAAGACGGACATGTTAATTCTGAACTTGTGCGCCAGATGTAAAGATCGTATCTGGGTGCTAACCAAAGCACTGTCTGTCAAGATTCAAGACTTAGAAGCTGAGAGTATTAGGGGACATATATGATTTCACAGAGGACCCTTTGCACCCGAAAAGGAAATGGACAGAATAGGTGCTAAGGTACAGAACCACAAGGCAATCAGGATGAATTCTGGGGAAAGACATGAATTCAGTTGGTAGAGACACAGGATATGCCCCCCTCCCTGACTGCAAGAAATATAAAGCCCAACCATTTGGCAGGAGGTCTGGTCTAGAGGGTAGAGCCTCCGTCTGCCTGAAGATAACATCCACAAGGTCGCCAGTTCGAGGCCACCGGCACCGTGCAACCTTGAAGCAGCTGACAAGCTGAAGCCGAGCGATTCCATCTGCTCTGAGCGTGGGAGGATGGAGGCCAGAATGTGAAACCAGATCAGAGTGAAACACCTGGACTGTTGTGGTTCTTGAAAGATAGAACCTTCTTTTAATTGTAAAAATCCCTATGGGGATTTAATCAGCCTGCCTATGTAAACCGCCTTGAATAAAGTCTTGAATAAAGACCAAGAAAGGTGGTATATAAATACCTGTACCTGTATTATTATTATCAGACCTTCTCTGTTCCTAAGCATGCTGGGAAAAAGCCCAAAGGGTTGCTGGGACAGGGGTAAAAATAAGTTTGCTGAGACACAGGAAATGCACTCCCAGTCACCCCCCCCCTTTTGCCTACCCAAACGCAATCCCAAGGTGCGGGCATACTCCTCTCCAATCCACACCAGCAGCTCTGTATCGGCAGGTATGGTTTGGCAGACCCGGTAATAGATGTACCCCCGGTATTGGAAAACCGTCAGGTTCTGCTCGTTCTCCGTGGAAGCACACGAAACATATCTGCCGGGAGAAAGGGGGATGAGTCACTCTCTCTGTGGTTTCGGGCATGCGTCATGTTTTACTCTTCAGTTTATGCACCAAGTGACAACCACTGTGTCTACCTCCAGCGAACTGCAAGCCTACAGTCTGCGAGGAAGGCCTGACTCCCCTATGACTCAGCAAGGATCCACCCATGGGCCACTCCAGCACATTCAGGGGTGGGTGGGTGGGCAGAGAGTCAAAAAGACTGAACCTGACTTATCTCAAAGAAAAGCTGCAAGACTGACAAGTGTGTGCTAAGCTGAAATGTGTGTCAACTCCCCTCACTACGTCTCATGGCCCTCTGTTCCCTCCGGATGCTCACCTCATCCAATTAGATTTGGAGTCATCAGATGCATCGACAAAGAAATAGGAGCCATTGTCCCGCACCTGGACAGGGAAAGGAACAATTAGAGAGGGAATCTGGAAGCTGTATATCAACCACAATACACACTTTCCTCTGTACACACTTTCCAATACACACCTTAGAACTGGCCCATCGCTATTCCCCCGCAAGACAAGCCCAGTAAGAAAAAGGGCCCAATACAGAGCTCCTATGGGATGGAATCAGAACTGGTAGCCAACGGGCTGGAAGGGCTTTCAGGGGTTCCTGGAAGTATAAACATACAGAGCTGCTTTCAACAGAGTCAGATGCACTGGACCACCCTGCTCAGAACTGCCTTCACTGACCAGCAGCAGATCTTTCCCAACCTTACCTGGAAACCTCAGGTGCTCTACCATGGAGCTTACTGCTCTTCCCCTAAGCCTGCTGATCTCAAACTCTCCGGGAGTTTGAAACCTGCAGTAAGTCTTTGCAGGGGTGGGGGAGGCAGCAGGGGCAGGGGGAAGGCAGCTCAGGAGGCTGCAGGGACTGGGATGCACTCACCAGTCCCTGCAGCAGCCATCCCTGTGTGTGGGGCACCCTGCGCGAGCGCCTGCAGGGCGCCCCAGGTCAGGGAAAGGGAGAGTGGAGCAATCTGCTCTTCTTCCGCAAAAGCGGAAACTCCTGCCGAAGGTTGGATGCATCCTCCTGCCGAAGGATGCTGGGCAGGAGGTCTGGTCTAGAGGGTAGAGCCTCCGTCTGCCTGAAGATAACATCCACAAGGTCGCCAGTTCGAGGCCACCGGCACCGTGCGACCTTGGAGCAGCTGACAAGCTGAAGCCGAGCAATTCCATCTGCTCTGAGCGTGGGAGGATGGAGGCCAGAATGTGAAGCCAGATCGGAATGAAACACCTTGAATGTAGTCGTTCTTGAAAGAGAGAACCTTCTTTCAATTGTAAAAATCCCTATTTAATAAGGGATTTGGATAAGCCTGCCTATGTAAACCACCTTGAATAAAGTCTTGAATAAAGACCAAAAAAGGCGGTATATAAATACCTGTTATTATTATTATTATTATTATTATTATTATTGTGCAGGGCTCCCCACACCCCCGGGAGGCTGCAGGAGGCTTGAGCAAGTGCACCCAAGCCCCTGCAGCCCCCCTGAGCAGCGCGATCCTGTGGATCATGCCACTGCCTTCCCCCTGTCTCCTGGCTGCCCCTGCTCCTTCAGGGGGCAGAGGCCAGGACCCACAGACTGGGGCGTCACAACACCCCAGTTTGAATACCACTGCCCTAAGCCTATTCCACAGTCAGAGTCCAGGAAGAGGATGTCTCAATGGTACTGCCCTGGTTCATTAACCTTTTCTGTAGCTTCAGGTGAATTTCAGGTTGGTTGGACCTGGAGGCAAGTCAAGAGCCTAAGGAAACTGGCTCCACTGGGAAGAGAGCGCCACCTACAGTGGCTCTGAAAAACTCCAAATACTTTAAGGCAGAGACATGGTTACTACTCTGCTTGCTAATAAAATCCCAATGGTCTACACACTATGTTTCAGATGCGCAATGCAAGAGAGCCCGCTTGAGATCACTCCGCCCTCAGGCATGGTCTGAGAGCACATGATATAGTCAACGGCTGAAGGTCTAGAGATCTAGGTCTGGTTGATGCCCAGATAACTGACAGCCTGGGCATCTCATGAATGACACTTTGACTTTCATGATGGAAGGAAAGTAGGCTATACATGAACCAAATGAAGAGAATTAGGCAGGGCCAAGTGATTCTGAGCACACAGTCACTTTGGATCAGAAGTGCCTTCCTGGGACACACTGAGGCCTGCCCCACCTTGTGCACATAGCAAAAATCCCATTGGGTGCAAGGTGGCGTGCCAAAAATCAGTCCACTGGTGGCCCTTCTGCTCATCCCTGACTTAGGTGCCTTCCAAATGACTGATCTATTGCACAACAAATGAGTGCCAGCTTCTCACTGGTTGCACACTATCCCTACATCTTCCTTCGTGATCATCCATCTGTAGTTGGGAAGCTATGTGTTCGTTGGGAGGCTGGTTATTTGCCCTGGCATAGCTTTTCCTGCTCAAAATTGCCCTCGCTCCAAAGCTACTATTACCCTTACTAAACGGGGGAAGGGAGGGGTGTCACAGGTATGATAAAAGTCATGTCTTTTCTCCCCAGCAGGGTTCAGCATTTTTAGTATGTATGTACCGATTTCAATGGGAAAAGCAGGGCTGAGAAGAAAGGGTTGAAGTACAAGGGGTGGTGGAGTTCAACCCTTTCTTCTCAGCCCTGCTTTTCCCATTGAAAAGGCTGCTCTATGCCATCTGCTCTATGCATCTATGCTCTATGCTCTATGCATCTATGCTCTATGCCATCAGGTGTGCCCCTCATCCCACTGATCTCAGCGAGCTCAGACATGCCTAGTTCTGAATAGGATCAGGAGGACAGCATGCATAGAACTTAATGAGAAGGAAGTCAAGTTTGGTATTTGACTGGTCAAAATGGATGGCGAGTGCACTGATCAAAGAAAAACTCCAGGCTCTACTAAAAGATAATGTCATGATGCCAGAACTTCAACTAGTCGACCACCACCCCACTAGGACATCCTCGATTTTTTTAGAGTATTAACAGTGGTTATTTGACTGTGGACACAATCTTATCCAACTTTCCATCATCATCATGGAAGCCTCATCAAAGTAAGGGAATGTTTGTTTCTTTTCCTTGGGGCTGCATTGGCAATGGAAAGTTGGATAGAATTGGGCTGTGTGTGTGATGACTGACGCCACCCAGAAGAAAGGGATTTGCAAAGGATGACGAATTGGAGTTTAGTTAACTACAGCTAGATACAAGGTCAGTGGATGCTTCGGGAAGTCTCTGCTTTGAAGCAAGTCTCGTGATTGTGGGGGAAAGTTCAAAAATTCAGAAGCTGTAACGTATAGGTGCTTAGAAGATAGGAAAAGCTGGTAGGGCGTATACATGCATGTGTGTTGCTGTGCATACTCGTTATACTTTACCCCACTCCAGCTCTCTTCATGCCCTCCTGGGTTTCCAGTCCTACAGCCCTGGCCCTGCCCCCCATACCAGGCTTTCACAGAAATTCCCAGTTCGACACAAACCCAAATCTTGTGATTAGAACAAAGAGACGTGGAGTAAACAAACAGATGTGAGTGTCTTCTGTGGCATCTTTTAATCTGCTCTTATGTAATTAATGTTTTACACTCCATTTGCTTGGAGAAGAACGCCAGTGAACACATGCCACACGAACCTTATGCTGGAATTGTTTTTAACTGTTTTGTCACCACTTCCCTAAATGGTGACAAAGCTCGATCCCCTTCACCTGTTACCTTTGTTAGGTGCACCTGTGAGGAAGGCTCATCTGAAAAACATGTCGATGTGCCAGGTGGCTGGCAGTTTGTTTACAGCATACCCCCAGTATCCACAGATCCAGAATCTGAGGACACGACTCACCGCGGATGCCATGGATTCTGGAGGAAAGCCATTTCCTGTTTGCTTGTCAAACTAGAAGTGATAATGGATTGGCGTATCAGGAGATTCGCGTATGCGCAGGGGGTGTGTGTTCTGAAACAGATCCCCTGTGGATAAAAAGGCTGGACTTTATACCTTTAAGCTGTATGTTCAACTCCAGCTGTGTGTGAACAGGGGACTGGACACAACGGGATTAAATCAAAAACCCCACAGGCCTAGTTATTAAGTATAGCTTAAGCACTACTTAAATTAATGAGAGAAGGTAGTCATGCCTAACACATCACCTTCATTTAAATGGGAATGAGGCTCAAATCCTAACCAGCTTTCCTGCATTGACATAGCTGTGCCCATAGGGCATGCGCTGCATCCTGTAGTTGGGTGGCAGTCACAGAGGCCTGCTCAAAGTAAGGGAACATTTGTTCCCTTACCTTGGTGCTGCATTGCCCTGACCTTGGTGCTGGAAAGTTGGTTAGGATTGCACCCTTAGTCATGACTAGCTTTCTCTGTATTTCAAATAGAGCGTGGAAGCCATTTTGAAATGTTCTTCTTGGAGTCCAAGCCTTCTTATTGTATAGTTTAGCCCACACTACACAAGATTAGGAGTTAATTAGCTTTAAGAAGTTAAAATAGTCCATGCTCATTTGCCATTGGCTGGATCAAACGTTAACACTGTACTTTGGTTCAGCACCTCGGGTATAGCATGTTCCTCCCTTCCTTGGGAGGTGGTGACTTAAAAAGGCAGTTCCCTTTATGTACAAACCTAGGAAATAGTAGGGTTGAGAGAAACCAGAATACTGAACCGCATTTGATATTCTGGTTTCTTGTAACCATCCACAGTAAGAACAGACTGCTGTCTGAGTTTGCACATGAACAGGGAACTGTAGGTTGCTCTAAAGTGGAAGCAGAAGCATTAAATCACTGCCTCTCATACACAAAGCTACCACTCACCAAGGCTTGCTCTCCTAGCAAGGCTAAGCATTAACACTTGAATTCTGTTTACAAGCTGATCCGTGTCATCATTAGGGACATAAACAAAGCTGGTAGTTTGGGATGACTGTTCAGGTCATATTACACCCTCTGTTTAGCTGGTACAGTCACAACCTACTTTTTGCATGTTTACCATGGCTAGCTCTGCCCAGTCTGCATCTCATCCTGTGTCCTGTTCTCCATTAGTGCCCTTTTTGAAAAATAAAGCTTACCACGGTATTCCAAAAGATGCAAAAACAATTGCACATTGCCAATATAAACTACACAAGTGATGCCAGCATGTGTAACTGTATTTGGCATTTGCTTGAAGTAGGCGATGTGTATTTTATTTTTCCTTTTTGTGGCACAGCACGAAGGGCCTTGGGCATGGCGATTTCCCTACTGCTAAGTAGTAAGAAGCAACCCTCTCCAGCTGTTTCTCAATAAATAATAGTCCCAGGGCATGATCTGAAATGCAGTCACCTTCCTGGATGCAGTCACCTTCCTGGAGCTGAGCAGGTCTGGGTTGCATCAGGGCCTGGATGGGAGATCATCTAGGAACCCCAGGTAGGGTGCCTTGAGTTTTAAGGAAGACGTACAAGTGAAATAAATATTCAGGCTGTCCCAAGAGCTCCCAGCATCCAAGGTGGTCCAGCAAAAGCCCCAATGCTGTCTCCTTTCACCTGGCAGGTGCACCAGCCTCCTTATGTGCCACTCTTCCTCCTCCCCAGCAGAAATGTGGATTAGAAGAGTGAAGATCCCACTCTCCTCTCCTCCACATTTGCTTTTCACTCCATTCCCCTTTTCCTGTTGGAATCGAAAGAGCAGGAGGAGGCAAAGCATAGGAGACAGGTGGGCAGATGGAGGAAGATCCCCCACCCTATCAACCCGCCGCCTGAGGTAACTGCCTTAGTCAGCCTGTAAAAGCCATATTGCATTTTTAATGTACAGAAAGCTTTTACATTTCCTGACTGCGTTTATTCTTGAAACAGACCTCCAAGGTAGATTACGATGATCCTCTCGAGGCACTGAGGGCGAGACAGTGCACTTTGCCCAGGGCTCTAAAGTAACCATTATTGGCCAGGTTCAGATGATCCAACAACCCATAGTTCATAGGATCGCAAAAAAGCTGCTCCCCCATTCCCTTCTCCTCATATGCCCAGCTGAATTTGAAAGCTCCACTGCTTCCCGTTCTGGGTGGAAGTTATTCCTGTGGTATGCAACCTTGGCTGGTAAGGACTGCTTACACTCCACAGTTTGGATGTCCCAGGAACCTGTGGCTGATCAAATAAAGATGCTTTGAATTCAGCCAGGCGCACAAGGGGAAGACAAGAGCTGGTGTAGCAGAATGACTAAGAAACTGAGCTAGGATTCAAAACATCCTGGTTCAAATTCTGCCTCTGATATGAACAACCTGGAAGGCCTTAGGCAAGTCATTCCCACTCAGGCCCCCCCATCTCCAATAGGAGATTAATGAGGTTAATAATACTGACTTGCCTTAAGGCCAGTGATTCCCAAACTCACCTAGGTCACAATGCCTCCACAGCCTTTTCTTCCTGGCTCTGCCATCTTGGATCTCATGAAATCTCACGCGATTTCGTGAGATTCAAGATGGCAGCTCCTGGGAGAAAAGGCAGGAGATGCCACAGGTGTCATGACACACACTTTGGGAGCCTCCTGCCTTAGGCTTACAGAGTTGCAGCAAAGGTTAGAACAAGGTAAGATGTTTGAAGCATGCTGAACCCTTGAAAGTGCTATAGAAATGTTAAAATTCATTATTAAAGGGGAAGGGGGAGGATGTGAGCACATCACTCAGTCATGATTCAGCTATGGCTTGTTAGATTGTTTGAACAGGCCATTATATTCACTGGATCATTCTGTAGAAACAGGTAGGAGTTCTATGGGCAAGGGGAGGTTGGTTAGAGGGATGCGTGCTTCGGTGTGTCTTACCGCCCAAGAATAACAGGTGCAGTCGCCATGTTCCCTGACCACTTCCCCCTCATAGGGCCCAAAGATGCAGCCACGAGGTAGGGCTGGAAGAGCGCTCCAGACGCCAAAACCTCCTTGGGGGCGCTCCTTGACCACGAGTCCTTCAGGCAGGGAGAGCAGCGCCCGCGATGGAGCCCTTTCCGGGACCGGAGAGTCAGACACAAAGGAGGGGGGTCCATGTTGTGGGCAGGAATCCCGAAAGTAAAGGCGACAGTCTTCACAAACTGTGGGGAAAGAGAGAGGCTTACAACACAGCTCCTTGTGGGCGGGATAGGATAAAGAAGCACCACTCAACCCATCTTCCATTGGAACAGAATTCTCCATATAGTATTTTTAAAAAAGGAGAAGCTGTGACCAAACAAATCAGGAGAGATAGAATGAGGAAGGATAAATGTGAGGGGAATCAGATGGATGGTGCGGCTGTGATAGCATGCTTCACTACTGACTAACTTTTTGTGCAAAAAAAAAAAAGAAAGTTAAATGAGAAAGTGCCACATAAATGCTCATTACTGTACATATATAGCCTCCCCCACCTAAACATAGCCTACTTAGGGGAGGTCTTCCTTTTAAACTATTCAGTCAGCAGTGCTGTATTAGACAGGAAAGTATGTGACCAAGCTTGACTCAAGAGGCCCACAAACATGAAGAGTGCATTTCTTCTATACAATAGGCCCTCCTTATTCATAGGTTTGACAACCATGGATTTGATGGTTGGATGGTTCACAAGTGCTGAAGGGCCTCACTTGACCTCCCAGATGCAACAGGAAGCACCTTCCAGTCAAGTCTGAGAGTCATTCTAAGGCACGAGGAGGTGGTGTATGAAAACTGGAAGTGCCATTCATATGCCTCTGGGAGGTGTTCTGAGGCCCGGGGAGGCTGTGTGTAAAAACTGGAAGTGCCTATTCAGTGCCTCTGGGAGGTTGCAGGTGGCCTCTCGGACACAAGCAGTAGGTGCCTCTGGTAGCATCCAGTAGGTCCTTTAAGGGCTTTCAATGGAAATCAGTATCTGGGAAATTGGTATCCACAGGGAGCCCTGGAACAGATCCCGAGGGCACACTGTACTATGAAATCTCCAGGAAAGGGCAGGCTCCTAGGCTTCACACTGCCTTTGAAAAGCCTCAGAAGGTGACAAAATGCCTCTCCACTTCCTAAGCGCTTCCGATGATGGTGTGAAACTTAGGAGATCCTCAGGCATTCTACAAGCTCGGAAGAAAGCTTGTAGAAGGCCCAACCAACAGCTTAACACCAAAAATACATAAAATGGGAGGCAGTTTGCTGAAGTGCAGTGCAATGGGCACACATCTTCCCCACTTCAGAGCCAAGCAGTGTTCCCTCTAAGGTGTGCAACTGCTCAGCCATGCACCACCCTGCTAGACTCCATGTAAACCAAAGTTCAGCAATTATGTGACAATGTCATCACCAAACGTCTGCACCGGCAAGGAGACCTTAGAGGGAGTACTGGATCCACCTCAGCTTCCAAGTCTCAGCATGACCTTACATCCAAGTCCCTATCCCCTCCCCACAGGGGTGAGGCAGGGTTGGTGGCAAGCACAAAGTGCAGCTGGCTATCAAGACCAAACAATACTGTGGACCTCTGCCTGGCATGGGATTTGGCTGTAGCTCCATGGAAGAACACCTGCTGTGCATGAAGAAAGTCCCAGGTTCGGTTCTGGTATTCTCTAAGTAGGGCTGGGAAAGAAGTAAAGAATGAGGTGGAAAACAGAAAAAGAACACTCTCCATTCCTGATTTGCAGCAGCCTTGACCCTCTTTTTCTGAGGCTACAGGTTTTAGAAAGACCTCAGTCTGAAATTCTTGTGCCAGTCAGTGAAGATAACGCTGACCTAGATGGCCCAAATGGTCTAGCTCACTCAAAGGTAGCCTCATAAGTTCATGCCATAACCAAGCCCACAGGTTTTTCTCAAGGAGTGCCACAGTATACACAAGTGACTTCCATTATGGTATAATACTTCTGTAGGTGGGTAGGCTGGTTGCTCATGGGATCTGCTATAGTCTGTATCACAGACTGTGAATGACGCAACGGCCAGTTGGTAAATAGCTGCTTACATGCCGGCAAGTAAGGCTCCCTTCCAGATAGCCAACCAGGGATGCTTTACAAAACTTGCAATTCTTTTTTCCCTTGTTCTTCCTGTTAGGTCACAAATTAGTAACACTGGTATTTATGGCCACATTGGCTAGTAACTTTGATGGATTGGTTTGGCCAGCAGTATAAAGGCCAGAGCAGCAGACCTTCTGCAACCCGCCCCCCATTATAAAAAAGGGGTCACAGAAATTTGCGATGGAATGTAAATGGAGTGCAACTTTTACTCACAGAGCAGCTCATCCTCCAAGTGGGTGCATGCATCCTCAGCTACTTGCATGGTGCGGTGGGGTTGGGAAACCTGCAAAGTACAAAGGGGGAAAAAAGAATCCAAATTTGTTTCTAGTGGCACAAAGAGCCTCTGTGTATCCCTCCCCATAGTGGAACCAAGTTTGTGCCTCTCTGAACAAATTTCTGGTGGATCCCTCCTATAATGCCATGCTCCAAAGCTGATATCTCTGAGGGGGGCTCCTTGCCCCACAAAATGCTCCTCTTTCTCACAATAAAAACAAAATGAGCACCACTTTTAGAATTATACTGAGCCTCAACCCCAACCTCTTGCCAAACCAATAACAAACTTCACCTCTTCACCCTAAGTAACCCTTCACCCTAAGGGTTACCAGATACAAAGGAGGACAGAGTTTCTATACCTTTAACCATTGTATAGAAGAGAGAATTTGGGCAGGAGCAGCTCAAAGTGGAAGGGTTTAAAAAGCTGCACATGCCAAAATTCCCTCTCCTATACAATGGTTAAAGGTATAAGCACTCTGTCCCCCTTTGTATCTGGTCACGCCACTTCTGCCCCCCAAACCAGATCTTCTCACAGCAACCCTGGTTTGATGAGAATGTTGACAGGCCTCTCCCTCACAGATAACCTGGAGCCCAGCCCCTCCCTCTAGTCTCACAGCAACCCAGATACTGATCAACTGAACATGGATTGAGGATGACCCCAATATCAAACCCTGACTCCATTATCCTCTAGAGCAGTGATTTTCAACCAGTGTCCTGTGGCATACTGGTGTGCTGTGAAGGGTCTGCAGGTGTGCCATGGGAATTTGGGGGAGGGTCATTTGTTCTTAAGGCCATTGGGAGATGTTCACCCCCCACAAGCAGCATGGTGTGCCTTGTCTATCAAAAAGCTGATGGTGTGCCTTGTCCGTTTTAGCACCTTGAACTCAATGGAACTTACTTCTGAGTAGAGAGACATAGGATTGTGTCCTATATCTGCTGCTAACCCCATCCTAGATCCTCTCCCGTAGATTGAGGAACATGGATTGATGATGACCCCAAAATCAAACTCTGACTCCATTATCCTGTTATCCTCTATAGGGGCCCATTGCCCCCCCCCACACACCAACCTATTACCAACACACTGTCAGCATCACCCCCTTCCAACCAAATATCAACCCTTTTAACTAGCACCAGATATGAGCTCCCTACGGTTGCACACTTACCTGAGCCTAGGTCCCATTGAACTCAGTAGGATTTATTACTGAGTAGAGATGCAAAGGATTGTGCCCTATATATGCTGCCAACCCTGTTCCCACCTAGATCCTCTCCAGTGGTTTGAGGAACATGGATTGATGATGACCCCAATATCAAACTCTGACTCGTTACCCCATTATCCTCTATAGAGGCCCATTGCCCCCCCCCCACAGCACTGACACACTGTTAGCATCACCCCCTTCCAACCAAATACAACCCTTTTAACTATGGCTGCACTCTAACACACATTTACATGAGATTAGGTCCCACTGAACTCAATGGGACTTATTACCGAGTAGAGATGAATAGGATTGTGCCCTTTGTCTGCAGCTACCTCTGTTCCCACCCTAGATTCACCCCAGTGGATTGAAGAACATGGATTGACTATGACCCCAATATCAAACTCTGACCCTGCTATCCTGTTATTCTCTATAGAGGCCCATTGCCCCCCCCACACCTGACACCCCCTTCCAACTCAATATCAACCCTTTTAACTAGCACCTGATATGAGCTCCCTGTGGCTGCACTCCAACACACATTTATATGAGACTAGGTTCCACTGAACTCAATGGGACTTATTACTGAGTAGAGATGAATAGGATTGTGCCCCGTATCTGCTGCTAACCCTGTACCCACCCTAGATCCATTCCAAGTAATTGAGGAACATGGATTGAAGATGACCCCAATATCAAACTCTGACCCCATTATCCTGTTATCCTTTATAGAGGCCCATTGCTCCCCCCACACCTGACACCCCCTTCCAACCCAATATCAACCCTTTTATTCTAGCACCTGACAGGAGATCCCTATGCAGCCCTACACACACTTACCTGAGAGTAGGTTCCACTGAACTCAAGGGGACTTACTTCTGAGGAGACACGCATAAGGATTGTGCCCTATAGCTGCTGCTACCACTGTTCCCACCCCAGATCCAGTCCAGGGAGAGCCCCCCCCCCCGAAAGGGACACAGCCCCCTACTCTCCCCCTATGAGTCCTGGGTGGTCCACACCCACCCCACTCACCACTCCTGGCTTCTTCCCTCCCTGCAGCAGCCACCTGCAACGCCAGCCCAGCCAGTGCTGATCCCCCCACCCCAGTCCCCTGAGCAGCTGCTTCCTCCTTCCTGCGCCCCCTCCCCATTTCCAGCCTGCCCCTCCCCCTCCTAGGAAGGCTCCTTGATCAATAGGGACGCACCGCCCTGCCCTGCCTGGGCGGAGCTGGATCGATGCCGCTGCGGCAACTTCTCCAAACTGGCGCCCTCGTGGGAGGGATGGCGATAGACAGCCAGGAGGGGGCGGGAGTAGAATCATGCGTTCGCCAATGGGGAGGCGACTCACGGGCCAGCCCCGCTCTTGCCCCCTCCCTCCTCTCTGGACATTCTAATCCCTCCCCCCGCACCTGCCCACCTCTACCACCGCTCTCAGCCGCGTCGACGGCCCATAGCAGGGATGAGGTTACGCTGTGACAGCTCGACGTCACCAATCATTGGCCAGCCAATGGGAGTCTGGGCAGTCTGGGCGGAGTCTAACCCTAAACCAATGAGGCGGCCTGACCGGCCTGGCAAAGGCGGGGCTTGAGAGCGGCTCGGGGAGTTGCGGGAATCGTGCTTTGGAGGGGAATGAGACCTTTTTTCCCTCTGCGGGGGTGGGGCGGGGACAAGGTGGAATCGCGACCAATGGGAGAGAAGAACCGGTAAAGGGGCGTGGTCGGCGTTGATAAACCTTCTGATAAAAGGGGAGGAGGCTTTACAACCAATAGGATGGAGAGAATGCTTGGCCAGTGGAGTGGGTGGGGCTAGCCAAGAGGTAGAGGGCGGAGCTTAGGGGTTGGTTAGGTGGGAGTTGGTGCATCTAGTTAGCAATGCTTCTCTCAGTGGTTCTCAAACTTCTTAGCCCAAGACACACTTTTTAGAACGACAACCTGTCTGGGACCCACTGGAAGTGATGTCATTAACCTGAAAGTGACTTCATGGCTGGCAGTGACATCATCAAGCAGGAAACTTTTCAACAATCCAAGACTGCAACCCTTCCCACGCTTACCCAGGAGTGAGCCCCACTGACTATCATTAAGTGCATGTACATTGTGTAACCTGTGAGCAGATCCCCCCCAAACGCAGTCACACACCATGTCGACATCAAGCCTAATAGAGTAAAAACAAAATATTGAAATGAATGGGGACCCACCTAGTGAGTCCTGACCCACAGTTTGAGAAACAGTGAATTGCCTAATATAAGATGAACACGCAGTATGTGAATTAATAAATGGTTGGTTTGGGAATGGCGTTCCCTCTGTTTACAAATATAATTAATAGAAACAGGCCACAGTCCTAACCAACTTCCCAGCACCGAGGTAAGGGCAATGCAACTCCAAGGTGAGGGAACAAGCATTCCCTTACCTTGAGGAGGCCTCCATGACTGCCCCCCCAACTGCCAGATGCAGCACATGCCCACTGGCACAGTTGTGCCAGTGTTGGAAAGTTGATTAGGGTTGCACCCACATACATTTTTAATTCCCCCATACAGTACTTTAATTGTCTACTTTTTTTAAGACTGTAGTCTTAGTATTGGCTTATTTATAAAAGAGTGGTGTGTGAGTGTATATTCAAAATACCACTTTATATAAAATACCACTTTATTTATAATAAAAATATAATATCCTTTTACTCACACACGCATACCGTATATATTCACCTATAAGCCAAAAAATTTATGCCTGAAAATTGATTCTGAAAACCTGGGTTGACTTAAACACAGGTCAATAAGTAAATAAAGCAGAAGCCGCTAGAAGCTTCTGGGAAGGTTAGCAGCTGTCTGGTGAAGTGGGGGGTGGAACTGGGCTGAGAAGCAGGACACAGGGAGGGGGTGGAGGAAAAAGGAGAATTTTTACTAGTCATTATGGTATTACTTTTTAGCTTCTTCTCCAGACAGGAAGAGAAGTGAAGGTGCTTATGGGAATTGTAGTCTGTATGACGGTCACTGCTATGAAAGTGCAGCACTTACCCCTCACAACTCCCACAAGCACCTTCAACTCCCTTCCAGTTTGAAGAAGGTAAAATTGCTCCTTTTTTCAGGGCACCGTTACTTAAGAACAGTGGAAAGCATGGAAAGCAGTGGGTCTACTTCTGAGTAAATAGGGGTGCAGCTGTGCTTGTCGCAGTCATTCCTTGTTGCTTGTCTCTCTGCTGTGAATTGAATTGCACACTCCCAGTTACATGTTTTATGTTGCATGTGACATGTAGAGCCTCTGGCTTAATGCACCAGGCACCTTAATGAAGGATTGGATTAATGGTTCTACTGGTATGTTGTTTACAGCCACTTACTCTGATGGTGTTTACGAAAAGGTTGTGAAGAACAGAATTTAAAAAGTTAAGGCATAAAATGTATCTTAGGATCTTTAATTATATTTTTAATAAATTAGAGACCATACAGTTCTTGGGTAACAATTATTGGACGGTTATTTTTCAGGATCTGGCTTTGGGTAAAATCAGACAAAATGATAGTCAGTTTAACCCCTGATGTATCTGAGCATCATAGAAAATGCCATGATTTTTGGCTCAAAACCTGCCCTTGACTTATGTATGAGATTGACTTAGAGGCGGATGTCTATGGTAATTACAGACACAGTTACCAGAGTTGGGCAAATCAAGCACGGCTTGACCTGAGTCGAGGCACGAGTCTCCAACCCCTGTGACTCGTGTTGAAAACGAGTCCTAAAGGGGGCACGTTCCAAGTTGCCTGGAGCATTTTCGCAACTCGAAAAGTCTTGAGTCCTGAATCTTTTCCATTAAAAAGTCAGCTGCAGAAAAAACCGGGGCTGCTGTGGAGGCGTTCTCTTTAACCACACCCCTGCTGTCCTCACCCATCTGTAAACAAGGAGGGAGGGGTGGGATGGCCTGCGTGAGAGCGGGGACAGAAGTGGGAGGAGGGTCGCACCCAGCAGCTGCGAGGCTTACCAAGATGACCCAATCCTTGGCAGCTCTACTCAGAAGGAGTCCCAATGTAGCTGGTCATTCAGTGAGCCCATTGGAGCCAATGCCATTAGTTTCTCTCAGGGATGGGAACTCAAGTCAGGTGAGTCTCAACTCAGTCGCAACTGAGTCTGAACTCAAGTCTGAATCACAAAAACGTATGTTTTCGCTGCATAGTGCAGACTTGAGTCACCTGCTGCGTGAAAAATCTCGTAGAGCCATCATTCAGACTGGGTGAGCAGCAGTGAAGTTCCTGTCTGGAGGCAAGGAAGGGTTAATGTTTTGCCTTTGCATCAAGCAGGTGCAGGCTCTCTTGTCAATCTCTGAAGGAACCGGTGGTCATTGGATGAAGGATGGGTGGTCTGATTTTTTTCTTTGGATGAAGGAGGGCAAGCAGAGGAGCCCAAGTGGGTTCTTGCCTTAGAATTGGCTGTACAACCAGGGAGGGGGAGGTTTATAGCGATCACGCTTTCCCACTGCATGGGTCCTGTGGGCTCTGTTGTTACTTGGGAGGAGGAAGCCTCATTGAACAACTGATGCAAGTGGAACTACTTCTGAGTAGAACTGCAAAGGATTGCGTCATATTGGCAAGCATCCTAGCTGCTACATGTGACCCTCCTCCCTCTTGTCACTTCTGTCTGCTCTCATACAGTCCATCCCACTCCCTCCAGCCCTGTTTACAGATGGGATGGGCAGCAGGAGAATGTTTAAAGAGAACTCACAAACATGCAAACATACACCAGCAGCAGCAGCTCCATTTTTTCTGTGGAGCCATGGCTGACTTTTTAGAGGGAAAAACTCATGATTTGAGTCTTTTCATGTTGCCAAATGCTCTGAATTACTCAGAAAACCTGCCTGTTAGGACTCGTTTTTGAGTCGTAGGGGTGGAGACTTGTGACTCGACTGGAGTCGAGCCATGCTTGACTTGCCCATCCCTGGTTTCTCCTGGATGGCTAGTGTCGTACACTTGGGTCTCACTCCCAGGGTTTTGGGTGCTCAGAGTTGTTGGTTCTGAACCCTAGAGCCCTCAAAGATCCCTGTTCGGTAGTACTGCCACCACCCTGTAAGAGCCAGTGCCTCAGCCCAGGGAAACTGAGACCCTCTAGGCTTAACTGTATCCCTTGTAGGCACCGAGCACTTTCTTTACTTAAAGTCTCAGTCCTCAAGTTACTAGTCCGCAATGAGGATTTTTGGTAGCTTGCTGAACGGCTAGGCAGGATTCTGAACCTTTGTCCCCAACAGACAATGAACTAACATGGTAAAAAGATTTTCTACTTTATTAAATACATAGGGTTACAAAAGGTTACCAAAGGCAGCAAATGCTAGAGGCATAAAAAACTTCTAGGAAACATTTCAGCATAAAACAACAAAGCTAACTGGCTAACTCTACTATTCTCTAAACCTCACCTGGGTCAGCTTCTTTTGTAGATCCTCAGGCCAGTTACCTATGGCCACATGGTCCTGGCGGGGCAGGATGTGCACCCACCACCTCTCTCACCAAGAGACAAGGTACAAAGACCCTGTCCTCTTTAAGTGGGGCTGGAAGCTCACCCTCTCAGCTCTTCCCTCCCCCCTGGAGATCTGCAGCTGCATTCCATCCTTGATGGGCATCTTTCTGGCTGCCTAGGTGCTACATTATCACCTTCCATTGAGATGCAAATCCTAGCAGCTAGGAAATAAGCCACTTCTGTGTTACTGTTTTAGCTTGGTTCAGGCCTTGCAATGCTACTAGGCCTGAACTGTACATGTCCATGACAGCTAGGAATTGCCTTTTCCCCTCACTCATCCAGGGGAAAAAGCCTTCATCATCGGCTCCTTCAGAGATGGACAGAACAGCCTGCTCCCGCCTACCCCTATCTCTTGCTTGATGCAAAACCAAACATTAACCCTTCCCTGCCTCCTGCCTGGAACTTCCCTGCTGCTTGCCCTGTCTGAATGATGGCCCCACAAGGTCTTTCATTCCATGTAAAAAGTAAGCCAGCACACCCAGACACAGACAGACTTGAGTCTGCATGCATGGGGGCTCATTTCCAAGTCAGTGACCTCAGACTCGAGTCAGTGTCAGAGTCTGGCCAAGTGTGCACAAGTCAGCAAAAAACAGGTGCTTTTGTAACTCAGACTCTAGCCACCTGCTCACACTCCTTCTTGTGGTACCTGTGTACACTTGACCACAACTATACAGGGTTCTATAAACCCCATCCAAGGAGAGGGGGTCCCTTGCGTCTTTTGCTGATCATTTTTTCTAAGTTGGTTTAAAAATTGGTCTCAAATTCCCCTTCCATAGAATCCTACCTATGTGGTCTGTTATATTCTTTATGTATGGGAGGAAAGGCACAATTCTAACCAACTTTCCAGCTCTGGCATAGCTGTTCCAGTGGGGTGTGTGCTGCATCCTGTAGTTGGGGGGGGGGCAGTCATGGAGGCCTCCTCAAGGTAGGGAAATGTTTGTTCCTTTACCTTGGAGTTGCATTGCCCTTATGTCAGTGCTGAAAAATTGGTTAGCATTGCGGCCAAAGTCTTTTATCCTTGAATCAAATTGTTCCATTGTCTGTGAAACATTCTACTACCTGGGTTGCATTGATCTCCTGTTGTCTCATTTAGAATATCCATTTTTCTGTAGAGTCTGTGTTTTATGGTCCAATTCAGCCTGGAGACTGTTGCACTTTCAAGATTCTCTTTGCCCAGGCCACCAATACTTTGTCCCCTCTCTCTTTTATCTCGGATGATGAATAGAGTATTCTGCAAATATCAGTATGTGTGGGTTTTCTGTAGACCTGATGTCCTAATGTGCAATCTTCCTGGCTCCTTCCTTATTTCTTTTTTTAAAAATGCTATCTATTTGACAGTTATACACAAATTATGCAAGATTTGTTGAGTTTTTCCCCCATATTCAGTAATTAACTAAAGAAATGGTTGTTGGAGATTTACAGCCCAATTCTGAGCTGCCCGGTGCGCGGGGCTGCAGTGGCACTGAAAATGTCTGCCGTTGCATCCAGCATGCCTCAGGCAGCCACCACCACCTCCTTGGGAGAAGGGGACTTTCATCCCCTTCCCCTGGGTAATCCAGGTAGCCCCACAATGGAGCTACTGAAGGTACCTGAAGGTCAGCGTAGAATTCAGAGCCTCCACCGGTTCCGCCTCCTTTCTGTCCTCCCTCCACCTCCCCCCCCACACCCCCACCTACCTGTCCTCTGTCTGGCAGTCCACGCAACCGCCAAGTGGCGGAGCTCCGGTGCTGCACAGGCACTAGCCCAGCGCCAGCCAGTGCTGGGCTAACACCGGCGCTCCAGCGACACTAGAACCTGCAAACGTGCCTTGCAGCACATTTGTGACAGTGCGTGCTGGTAGTGAGCTGGCATGCACTCCATAGGATTGGGCCCTTAGTTAGATGTGATAGACTTTCTTGTCCATTCCAAGTGCCAAACCACCACCACCACCCCCGCAATGTGGCACTTTTAAAGATCAACCGTTTTATTGAGGCATATATTCTTGTGAGATTGAACCCACTTCACCAGGTGCATGAAACAAGCATATAATTTCAGGCATCTAATGAAGTAGGCTGTGGCCCATGAAATGCTATGTAATAAATGTCCTTCAAGCTCTACCTTTTTGATGGGGGAGGTAAGGCTTTTTCATAGATTGGGTACTAAGAAAAGAGGCTGAGAATTAACATTTGTTTATTATTTTCAAAAGATCCAAGCAGAATCTGTGAACCTCTCACAAGTTGAGCATGGTTGTTATTAAGAATGCGTATGCAGAATAGAGTAATTCACAAAGTAGTTTTCATTGTAAAATAAGGCTGCAATCCTATCCACCCTTACCTGGGAGTAAGCCACAATGACTACAATGGAATTTACTTCTGAGTAGATATGCATAGGATTTGGTTCTCAAGCAATAAGTGGTTCTCTCCCCCCAAAGAGCTCATGATCTATAAAAAAAAAAAAATACAGAAGAGACACTGGAACAACCACTGGAAAAGATGCTATACTGGGGTGAAAAGGGATGGTTGCTCTCCCCCTGCTAAATATAAAAAGACACCACTTTAAAAAGTGCCTACTTGCCTTGCATTTGCCATGATTGTAATGTAAATTGTAATTGGCAAATGCAAATTGCCATGACAGTTAGCATGTCAAATGTATACTATAATGGTTTGAACATCAAGAAAGACTGCCTGTGACACATCTGAAAAACTGTACCATCCATAGCTCTGAAATACTTATGTAATCTACATGTCTAGTGTTCCATGAGTCAGAATGCGTATTTTGTAAGCAAGCTCCTGTTTTACTGATCTTGAAAAAGGGACTGAGAAGGAAATTATGTACTGGCATGTATACATATATACATAGATTACTATGGGCACAATCCTAACCAGGTCTACTCAGAAATAAGTCCTATTTTGTTCAATGGGGCTTACTCTCAGGAAAGTGTGGTTAGGATTGCAGCCTAAGAGAGATTACTAAGAGAATTTTCCTGGTGTATCTTTGCTCATGAACATACAAGGCTCTTCAAAGTGGTTTCCAACAGCCCATGTTAAAAGTGCCGTAAATGTGTTGAAGTGGCCAGTACAGCCTAGGAGCAATTTATGTACAGGTAAAGATATTCCAGATGTGTACAATGTCTGAGTCCTCACTATGCCAAATGATGCCTGAGCCTAGACATGTTTGTTTAGAACCTGGTCTCCCTATGCTCAGATGGTGCTTGTTCAGGGTGAGTGTGCAAAGGACTAAAAAGGTATTTCCCCCAACTGTCTTGTCCATGCTCACTGCTGCCCATGTGTGAGCTAGCAATGAATGTGATTTGTTCCATGTTTTTTGCCTCATCATATTTTAATGGGAAGTGCTTGTGCTGTGATCCGAGACAGATCATTTGAAAGAAGTACTTGTTTGCACCTTTCAGAGTATCTGGGACATTTATTGGAGCGGAAAATGTCTTGTCAGCCCTTATCTCGCCTGGTTTTCCACACTGTCCCTCCGTATAAGTATATTTACTATGGAATAGGGTGTGTTTGGTGATGGGGGGGTGAAGGCCTTTTCCTCTTTGGGCTCAGGATGGTTCAAGATGTCTGCTGTGCATTCCAGTTGCACAGATTACAGTTTTTAAATAAGACTGATCCTTTTATCACATTGCTTTCCAGTCACAACAGTGATCTGTTATTACATTGATTATGGTGGTCAGGCCAAATAACGGCTTGCGTTGCCTAAGGACGACAGGGAAGAGGTGTTTGTCCCATTTGTAACTCCCCTTCTGTAATCAAAGTAATTATCTACTCCCCTTTTTTTTCTTTCCTAACTACAATCTTTAGAATAAATGGTCACCCATTTTCTTGAATGGTCTCTTTCCCAGCCCCCACACTCTGTAATCATACATTAAGCAAATTACAGTACAAATGTGCTCAGTGACTATAAGGGAGGGAGGGGGGACTAACTATTTATTATGCTGATCACTGTAGAAGGGGCATAACCATTCATTTACATTTATTACAGCAAAAGGGGTGTGAATATTTTATTACTGGGTCGTCCAGAAATCTGTGCAGCTGGTGGAATGTGTTCAGTCCTAACAGCTTCCAGGCACAGTGGTGTTGCTGGGGGGACGGGGCACCACACTGGTTGATGCAAACCCAAGTGACGCCACTGTCCAGGCATCATGGTTAAGGTATTTTACTTAATTTACTTACTTACTTAAAACCCGAAAGGGGCGTGACCTATGAAGACTCAAAAGTTGGACGATGTCTGGATCGGGCATTTCATTTTAGGGTGATGGTCATGAAAGAGGAGGAGATGGCTGGATCTTTATATGTTACCTGCCTGGACACAAATGCCAAGCTAGCCTTTCTCCTTACAGCTCCATGCCTAACTATGGGCACAATCCAACCCTGCACTGGAACAGGCAAGCCAAGAGGCTTGCGCTGTATCCAGCGCAGGATAGGGGCCCAAAGTGGCTCAGCCAGAGGTAAGGGGAAACTTTTCCCCTTACCTTAGGGTAAGGCACTCTTGCCCCTATGGGTCTCCTCAGACTTGCGCCACCTTCCTGAGGTAGCGCAAGTCCAAGGAGAACGGAGTGGCTTCAAGCCGCTCAGAACTCCCTGGAAACGGGGGTTGGGATCCAGCATAAGTGCTGGATCCCAGCCCTGCCTCCCACTCCCCGCCCGCCCCCGAGGTTGTCCACCGCCCACCCTCCCCCTGCCCAGGAAAAACTTTTGAGGGTGTGTGCCAAAATCAAGAAATCCCTACTTATGTTCAGGGTTCTTTAACCCTATGCATGTCTATTCAGAAGTAAGTTCCATTGAGTTAAATGAGAACTTCTCCCAGATAAGTGTCTACATTGGATTGCATCTTACTAGAGGTTTGGAATACTGCAGGCAAGGCCGGTCCATCCATGAGGCTTATTGAAACAGTTGTCTCAGGGAGCAGATTGGCGAGGAGTGCTCACCTCCATCAGCCATCTTGACTCTATTACTCCTCGTCCTACTTCCTGGATTGGAAAAGAATGAGGGTGATGGAGCAGAAGAAGAAGCATGGAGGAGAGGAGAGTGGAGGGTCGGAGAATCTCTGACACTCTGGCCTACCACTCTCTTTTCCTTTCCTCCACACTTCCTCCTCTGCGCCACCCCCCTCTTCTAGTCTAGGGCTGGCACACTGCCAGGTAACACTTGGTACACTGCTTCAGGAGGTCTTGAGCCAACCATAGCTGTAAGAACAATCATCAAGTGTCCTTCTATTTCAGCCAGCTGCCTACCCAGGTCCCCACCCCCTGTAAATTTCTTTCCCCATCCCTTGGTTTAAGTTCTTCTGAGAAAAGGCAGACCCTGGAGTCCATGTTCGGAACCAAGGCAGAGCCCCAGAAAGAAGCTGGCATTCTCTATCACCATTTGGCTTGTGTGTTCCAAGGTAACGAACCTTTACTTACCCAGCAAGCAGCTTGGACACAAAAGTGATGTGGGGCTATTGAATACTAACCAATGTCTACAGCCGAAATAACAATGTGGTACTTGAAAGACTAACCAATTAATTGTAGCATAGCCTTTGGGACTACTGTCCATTTCATCAGATGCATGTAATTGTATCCGCAGATGGCAGGTGTGTACATTTGCGTGCACAGAGAGAGAGAGAGAGAGAGAGAGAGAGAGAGAGAGAGAGAGAGAGAGAGAGAGAGAACAAACAGTGGGATCAAGTTGTCATAACCCCCTTGTTGTGTCATTTCCCCTACTTTGTGTCTGTGAGTGTACTTGCTATCTGAGGATATAACTTCACACATCCAATGAATTACACTGTAGCTTATGAAAGCTTTCGCTGAAATACATTGGTTAGCCTTAAAGGCAAGACTCTTGTGTTTGTGGCAACACACGTACATATCAGAGGTGGATAAGTGGTTGGCTGTTGAAATAAGAGAGATTTTCAAGGATGTGATTGGGTAATTATGCAAATAGGCACCGATTGTGTGATTCCCAGACTAATTACCTATGTGAAATATTCAATTTAAAAAGAAGCTATAATGGGTAACGAGTGTTGGGTTTGAGATCATCTGTTCATTTTCCCAATAAGGTAGGAATATTGGCTGTTATGTAAAAAAACAAAACAACTGGAACTGGGCTATACTTGCTGTTTTGTATGGCATGCAGCACAGTCCTAAGCGTGTTTATTCAGGAGCCTCATCGAACTCAGAAGGGCCCTTACCACCCTTCCCCCCCCAATTCTGCAGTTTGTAACAGTCTTTGAGATGGAGTGCAGGAAATTTTATGCACACATAATTACTTTAGTCCCACTAAGTGCAATACAGGGAAATCTATCTTGCATCTAGCAGAGATATAATATAATTAAGGCTTCAATCCTATACACGTGGACCTGGGAAGAAACCCTATGACTACAGCAGGACATTTCTGGCTAGATAGCCTTAGGATTTTGCAATCTGACTATCTGCAGTCCATCTCAAGACTGCTACAGGCTGCAGACCGTGGGCCTTTCCCATCATGTCCTACTTTATCTCCCCACCCCACCCTACATATGCATGTTTTGCTTTGCACTGAAGATGAATATGGGTTCTGAAGATCTTGAAAATTTGCTCACTACTTTGTGTGATCTTTTTAGTGGTCCTAATAAAGGCATTACCTTGCTGTACTATTGCATAGGTGTATGCACCTCTTTTGTGTATTCTATGTGAGCCCCAAAACCTTAAGTTCAGCTGTATATTGAAATAGAGACTGGGAATCGGTGGTGGTATCAAGGACTAGCCAGGATGAGCATCTGCCAAGGGTCCATGCTAATTAGAGGGGTCCACCTGGCCAGGCTGACCCCTGAATTCCCAGTACTGATGGCAGTAGAAGCACCAGGCTGGGTTGGGATGGGACAGAATAGCATGTAGGGTCCAGTGCAGGCCTTTGTGCCAGCAACTGAGCACCAGTGCTACTAGGAACCATGAAGAGACTGGGAGTATTCTAACAGAAGAAGTTCCATCCCTGAGTGTTGGAATCCCTTCATGAGGAAGAATTTCCAACATTCAGGGATGGGACTTCTTTTAGAACACTCCCAGATCTCAGATAATAATTTCTTTAATCATTAGGCAGAAACTACATACAGTCTCTTAAGCTTTCTAAATAACCATCCATTTAAACTTTTCAATTCTCTAAGGTTTCACTCAACAAACCTAGCCATCAGAAACTCCGTCAGGGCCGTGGAGACTTCTAGGTGTCCTGTGCCAGAACGGAACTTGCATTTCTGGCTTGTAAATTGGATAATTTCCTTAGGAGACAGGACTGGGCTCAGATTTTTAAAATCTGAGTATTCATTGATGTGTTTGCCGCTTTTGGAGATGTGAGCAAGAAGGCAGAGACCTCACTGGTTAAATGCAAACATTAATGCAATCCTTGCTGTCAAATTTGAAATACCCAAAGCTGTGACAGTCTAGTTGTAATATTGGGACAACCCTGACATCTAGTGGGCTGTGGAGATAAACATTGTGCTCTAATGGTTGAAGAGGATGTGCATCTATGAGTGATGGATTTGGGAGAAAACTGGTCTGGTACTCTAGAACAGTAATCTACTCGTACAGTCTTTTCAGACTTGGAAAGACCCGAATTTAACCCCAAATAGCAACACGGGACCCACAATTATTATTATTTCTTTTACTATACATGACTCCTTCTATATATGTACCCTCCCGACAAAGAACAATCAGCACATTTGGGGCTTTTTCATTTAGAAACAAGATGAGTAAAGGGAGGACATGACATAAGTTTAGAGATCTTTGTGCAATGTGAACAGCTGGGAGTTACCCAATGAAATTGATGGGCAGTGGATTCAGGACAGAATCTTTACCCAAGGTATTTTTTTCTTACATTTATCTCCCCCCCCCCTTCCTCCAAGGAGCTCAAGGTGGCACAGCACAGAATCTTACTCTAATATGTAATAGAGCTATAATACGTAATAGAGCTATTATCTCTGTGTGCTCCCCCAATCCCCATTGTCTCTGGTTATTGATCACGGAAGCAACTGCATTAGTTACGCTTTGGAAAATTCATAGTGTCTTGGCATGAGAAGGTTCTCTGTGATGGCACAGTCTGGGAATCCCCGCCCAAGGGAGATGGGTAGTAGCTGCTACTATCTTGATCCTGAAGGATTAAGAATGCAAGGTGCCAACCTTTTTCTGTTCTCTCTAACTGCATATATATACCTGCCAACCTAGGATAATGGCTCGATGCCTCTGATGAAGTAGACCGAAGTCCACAAACCAAAGTCTTGATGAAAATGCTCCCCCACTCTGAAGCTGCTCTAAGATCCAAGAGGGAAGCTCCCATTGGAACCAATGGAAAATGATGCATTTTGCATCATGTCTGGTTTGACCTTTAAGATCCATGAGAGCTGGCTGCAATATCTCAATTCTACGATGAGCAAAAGCTAGTCTGCACAGAACTCTGTAAAAAGAACATGGGGATCTGGAAGCTGATATAGAATGCATGTGTGTAATAACTTCAACAACAACAAATGGACTGCCTGAGAGAAGAGTGCTGAATCCTCATAAGAAGAGCCCTGCTGTATCAGGCCTAAAGCCCACCTAGTCCAGCTTCCTGTATCTCACAGAGGCCCATCAGATGCCTTAGGGAACACACAAGACAACAAGAGACTTGCATCCTGGTGCCACTCCCTTGCACCTGCCATTCTGAGGTAGCCTACTTCCAAAACCAGGAGGTTGCACGTATCCATCATGGCTTGAGGCCTGTGATGGACGTTTCCTCCACAAATCTGTCCAATCACCCTTTAAAGGCATTAGGGTCATGTGGCAAGGAGTTCCACAGATTAATTACCCACTGGGTAAAGAAATATTTTATTTTGTCTGTTCTAACTCTCCCAACAGTCAATTTTAGTGGATGTCCCCTGGCGTTGTGTGTGAGGGAAAAGAACATCCCTCTATCCACTCTATCTATTTAATGTATCTCAATCATGTCCCCCTCCCTGGTGCCTTTTTTCTAGACTGAAGAGCCCCAAACACTTCCCTCATAAGGGACGTGCCCCAGGTGCTCCCTCCTCCAACTGTGCCTTTGCTTTGTCTACCCTCAGGCCATTGCTGCAACCCACGTTTTTTCATTCCAGTTTCAGAGATGGAAAGGAGAAAAGTCCTAGAGCAGTCCATTGTGAGGAGGTAAGGGGGAGGCTCTCATGCCCCTTTCCCATGCATACCTTTTACTGTTAAAGTCATGACACCCCACACCCCATTTAATATGGATGGGATGGTGTAGTGCTGCGGTTTTCAAACTCGCAGGGAGTTTGACTCTCGCAGTAAGTCTTTGCAGGGGTGGGGGGGAGGCAGCGGCGTGATCCCCAGGATCGCGCCGCTCAGGAGGGCTGCAGGGGCTTGATGCACTTGCCCAAGCCCCCTGCAACCCCCCGGGGATGCAGGGACCCCTGCGCAACCTTTGGCAGGGCTCCCTGGGTCAGGGAAGGTGTAAGCGGAGCGATCGCACCCCGCTCCGCTAAACTGGAAGCGGTGCGCAATCGCCCTACTTCCCCTTTTGACCGAGCTGCAGGGACTGGGGTGCACCCTCCAGTCCCTGCAGCAGCCATCCCTAGCTGTGGGGAGCCGGACCTGAGTGCCTGCAGGGCTCCTCAGGTCAGGGAAAGTGAGAGTGGGGTGATCGCTCTCCGCTTTCGCTGTCACCTTCCTTGACCCAGGGAGCTTTGCTGAAGGTTGCACAGGGCTCCCCGTACCCTTGGGGAGCTGCAGGGGGCTTGGGCAAGTGCACCAATCCCCTGCAGCTCCCCTGAGCTGGGGATCTTGGGGATCGCGCCACTGCCGCCTCTCTGCCTCCTGGCTGCCCCCGCCCCTTAAGGGGAAAGGGACCAGGACCCTCAGGCTGGGGCATCGCTTCGCCCCAGTTTGAATACCACTGGTGTAGTGGAAACGTGCAATATCCCTCAAGGAGATAGGGTGTGGTGTCAACAGTGGCCGCTTGCCCAGACAGGTCTAGGAAGTATGGGGTTAAAGCCCAGGCTTTAACAGTGGGTGTGCTTCACCGCTGTAGCCACTAGAGGCAATAAAGTCTTCAAAGATAAAAGCGGCACCTGGAGGAAAGGAAAAGATATGGGTAGTAGAAGGCGGAAAGGTTGGAGGGAGGAAGGAGAGAGGACTAGCTGACTGACTGGCTTACAGATTAACAGACTGGTGGACTAACGGATTGGCTAACTGACTAATGGACTTCTTGGCAAACTGACTAACTGAATGGAGACTGCTGAGTGGTGGAGAGCTGAGGGGATGCTGCTGTACCTAGAAGAGCTGCTGCTTTGAGAACTGGGAGGACTGGCCCTACAGCCTACAGGTAAGCGACTTACTGGTTATCTTCCTGTTAGCACTGAGGGTCAATAGTAGTTTTGTTCGCAGCTAGAGCAAGCCATGTTTGAACCAGGGAGACTAATTAGCTGAAGTGGGCATAAGTTCTCTAAACCAGGTTTGGAAAGGGAGTTTGGCAAAGCAGATGAACCCATAGAAGAGAAATACCTGCCTGCGATGTCCAATTTAGAGCAAAGGTTGCACGCACCATGTTGGCTCAATTGAGAATCTGTGCTCTGTTCACCCTGCATGGAAGGCTTTTTATTTGCTGCAGTCTACAGATTTATTTTATTGTTGGTTGTATTTATATTGGTTGGTATTCTGAAAAAATCTGATGCAGATTTTTTATTGTTGATTCTTTAATGGAAATTGGACTGTATATTATTTTGTAAGTCACCTGGAGGCCGCTTTGAGCTGAATGTCAAGGTGGATGTTTTCAATGTTTAGGAATAAATTTTTTAAAACAAAGCAAAAACCACACCGCTTAACAGTGGCACCGTGGAAGAGTACTAGAAAATAAAATTACAGATCAGAAACCCTTGAAAGAGAATGGGTGACTTTTATAAAGAAGGAAAGTGCAATAGTTGACTTGCCGCATTTCAGCGCCAGGGTTTTAGTGTGAAGTGGAGCAAGTCTGCCATTTTCAAGATCAGTTTGCACTTCACTGGTGAATTTTGATTGTTGAATGCAGAGAAGTCTTTACATTTAAAAATGGTTGGCAACCTTCAGTCTCGAAAGGCTGTGGTATAAGCCTGTAGCACCTGGTATTCCTTGGTGGTCTCCCATCCAAGTACTAACCAGGCATATGCAGGGTGGATTTGCTACATATAATAATAATAATAATAATAATAATAATAATAATAATAATAATAATAATAATAATAATAATAATAATAATAATAATAATAACTTTATTTATACCCCGCCCTTCTCCCCAAAGGGACCCAGGGCGGCGACTTGACTTGATTTAACAGTCAAGTACACCAGAATACATGATCAGTTGAGCTGAAAACCATTTCAGAATTGACCACGCAAGAGAGACATCTAAAGTGTCCACTGCTCGGTCTTCCAAAGGGAGCCAGAATCTGGTCAGCATGGTCCCTGGCAGGCCTCCTGCACACTTTGGAGGGGCCCCACGCCGCTGCTGCCAGATCGCTCTGTAGCTGATGCCCCGACATGGAGTCATCCACATCAAGCCACAATGAGCAGAGCACTGTGTTGGCCCTCGTGCCCACCCTTTGGTCTGTACGACCTCAAATGGGTCTTCCGGAAACAGTTGGCAGTGCTGTCACCATCAACTATTTCTGGGTGCTGCACTTTGCACCATCAACCCTGCGCTCACTGTGGTTGCTCTGTACCACAGTAACTCAGTGAGTGGGGGGCTGTGGGAGTGCCCGCCCAAATATCTCACATTGGACCCTGTTGCTCCTGGAGCTGTCCCTGGCCCTTAGTCTCTGAGGGGGGCTGCTTTTTTCTCTATGATGTTAGGTGTCTAGCAGTAGCCTCGTCCCCTGGGGGCTGGGGATAAGAATAGGCCCTCAGTTTGGCTGTACTTGTCGTAAGAGGCGACTAAACAACCACCGGGTAGATGGGACTCGTCAGCCTGGGAAGGCAGCTCATCTGAGAGAAGGAAAGCTCTGATCCCAAACCTCCACTGCCTTGTGGCTACATCCAGTTATGGAAAAGGCTTCAGGAGTCAACCTCGAGGCAAAATCTGGAGCCGGAGTCCCTGAGGCAGTTCATGGCTGAACACAGTCACGTTTCCTTTCCATTGGACCACAGTCTGCCTTTCCATTGGACCATTTCAGCGACGTGGAGAGGGGGGATTTGCTGCATGGGTAACAGTCTGTCCTCCAGATCTACTTTACCCAGGCTTTGCACACTGGAGAGGACACTCCATTCCAGAACACTATTCAGAGCGCGATACCATAGTCTTCCGAGACTGAAGGATGCCAACAGCAGTAGCCTCATTGTGGTTGGTGTCACCCTCATGGACCAGGATGGTGTTACTCCCATGGGCCATTCCTGTCCCCTCTGGGCCATGCCAATCAACCTCTGGAGAAGCCCAACTCTCACACGAGCTCAGATGGCCCAGCAACCCAGCCAGTCACATCAATGATCCCAAGAACTGGCCTCACCCCTCCAGGCCACACCAATCGCTTCTGTGGCTGCTTAGCTCTCACGCAAGCTCTAGCATGTTCTTGGGTGGTCAGAGGCCCAGCCAGATGTGTTGGGGTGGTCACCAGTGGCCTGCTGCTGTCCAGCAGACTGGCATTGGTGTCATTCCCCCAGATCGCGTCATCCTCCCCAATCTCTGTAAGCCCCTAGCATCACCACAGAGGGATAGACACATTCCTTGCAAACTCATGAAAAGAATTCCCTGCATCTTTTTGTTTCTCTCCTGCCTATGATTCCATGCACCTTTACCTGGGAGTAAGCCCCAATCAACATAGTGGGGCTTACTTTTGAGTAGGCATGCATAGGACTGTGCTACTGTACAGTAGAAGAAAATCTTAACCTAGGAGTATCTTCTTTAACCCCAATATTTTATTGCCTTTTAAACCCTGAAGGGATGAAGCTGTAAAAGATGGGAGAAAGGGAGTCTTTCCTTTTGACAGAATGATGTAACAGTCTAGAATGATACCGTTATGGAGATGGATGGACGAACAAGAGCAGTTCTTATGCTTTTTCATATTTCCCAATTAAATACAATTTGAGCAGATCTGTGTTGACTTGCCGAGATCTTTGATGGCATTTGAATAATTAGTTATGATGTTTCAAGCAAGGGGGAATTGGATGGATGGCTAGATGGATATAGATATATAATCATGCCTCTGGTGCAGCATGAGAAATTACTATCTTATTGATAAATGAGAAAGGGAGGAGGAGATTCTTTTTTAAGTTATTGTTGGGAATGGATTTGGAATAATTCCAAAAATGTCATCCACCTGAACTTACTGGAAATGGTTTAAACAAATCAATATCAAAGGTACAGGAAACCTTAAGATGAAGGCAAAGATAGCATTTTCAGAGTAGCAGAAGTGGTAAGTACCACTTCTGTTCTGAGAACACATTTAACATTTTTTTCTGTCCTAGGATGAACTCTGGGGAAAAACCTGTTTTGCAGGTTTTTGGCGTGGTTCAGATGGAATGGGGGGGAAGGGGAAATCTGATTGTGGTAGGTGCCTATTGGCTAGTGTATGTACCATCACCAACCTTGTTTGGGATTTTCTTCGCTGTCCTGCTGAAGCAGGCCTTTGGAACTGCAACAGAAGGCATCTATCTCCGGACCAGATCAGACGGAAAGCTCTTCAACCTCTCCAGACTGAGAGCAAAATCCAAAGTCCAGCTGAAATGTCTGCGTGACTTCCTCTTTGCCGACGATGCAGCTGTCACTACCCACTCTGCCAAAGATCTCCAGCAGCTCATGGATCGTTTTAGCAAGGCCTGCCAAGATTTTGGTCTGACAATCAGCCTGAAGAAAACACAGGTCATGGTTCAGGATGTGGACTCACCTCCCTGCATTACAATCTCTGAGCATGAACTGGAGGTTGTCCATGACTTTGTGTACCTTGGCTCAACGATCTCCGACACTCTTTCTCTCGATACCGAGCTAAACAAGCGCATCGGTAAAGCAGCTACCACGTTTTCCAGACTCACAAAGAGAGTCTGGTCCAACAAGAAGCTGACGGAACATACCAAGATCCAGGTCTACAGAGCTTGCGTCCTGAGTACACTTCTGTACTGCAGCGAGTCATGGACTGTTCGCTCACAACAGGAGAGGAAACTGAGCGCTTTCCACATGCGCTGCCTCCGACGCATCCTCGGCATCACCTGGCAGGACAAAGTTCCAAACAACACAGTCCTGGAACGTGCTGGAATCCCTAGCATGTATTCACTGCTGAAACAGAGACGCCTGCGTTGGCTTGGTCATGTCGTGAGAATGGATGATGGCCGGATCCCAAAGGATCTCCTCTATGGAGAACTCATGCAAGGAAAGCACCCTACAGGTAGACCACAGCTGCGATACAAGGACATCTGCAAGAGGGATCTGAAGGCCTTAGGGATGGACCTCAACAAGTGGGAAACCCTGGCCTCTGAGCGGCCCGCTTGGAGGCAGGCTGTGCAGCATGGCCTTTCCCAGTTTGAAGAGACACTTTGCCAACAGTCTGAGGCTAAGAGGCAAAGAAGGAAGGCCCATAGCCAGGGAGACAGACCAGGGACAGACTGCACTTGCTCCTGGTGTGGAAGGGATTGTCACTCCCGGATTGGCCTTTTCAGCCACACTAGACACTGTGCCAGAACCACCTTTCAGAGTGCGATACCATAGTCTTTCTAGACTGAAGGTTGCCAATACAATGTACCATCATGAACACATCACTTTTGCATCCATCCCCACAGTAGTACTGTAACCATTTTAAAATATGCTTGGGTGTTTTTGGAGTTCAGGTATGAGATGTACACACATACACACTTGAAAAAGTTGGGCCGCCTGCCTGATTCGTAAAGGAAAAGGCATTCTGACAACCTCCTTGGAAGAAAACAATGCTGGTACTATTAGGTGCCCTCAAAACAAGGCTAAGTGCTAACATAAAATTCACAATGGCAAGACCCTGCCCACAGACTTGCAGTCTAAACAGACACGTGATGAAAATAAAGGAAAAGGAGGTTGAAAAGAAAATGAAGGGACACTGACTTAAGACCCAGTGAGCCTGAAGGCCAATCTACTACAAATGTAATGTCAGGCAGTGATTCTCAAACATTTGAGCACCAAGACCCACTTTTTAAAATAATATTCTGTTGAGACCCACCTATCTTTACAAGACTTTTTTTTTTAAAGAATGGGTGATTGCGAATGAATTTTTATTTATTTCCAAGTAATATTTATTTATTTATATTTATTTATTTGCAAAAAACCTGATCCATTTCTTGTAATGAGGCAGCCCTAATGAATAGCCTCAAGGCTTGAGGGCAGCGGTTCTCAAACTCTCTGGGAGTTTGCAGGGGAGGGGGGAGGAAGCGACGTGATCACCAGAATTGTGTCGCTGACGAGAGGCGCAGGGCCTTGCTTCCACTTACCAGAGGCTGGAGCAGGCTCTGGGAGGTGCAGGGAGCTCTACAGTGCCCACCGAAGCGCACAAAAGGTCAAAATAATGATTGCAACCCACTTCTGGTTTCGTGACCAAAAACTGGAAGTGGGTCTCGATTGTTATTTTGAGTGTCTGTGCACTACGGGGTCCCTGTGAAGACTGGCATGGAGCTCCCCACACCCTGAGGAGCCTGCTCCAGTAAGTCTTCGCAAGCCCCTGTGTCCCTTGACAGTGATGCGATTCTGGCAAACCTCCCCTCCCCTTAAGGGTGCAGAGGCCAAGGCTCTCTGGCTGGGGCATCGTGACACCCCAGATTGAGAATCACTGCTTGAGGGGCTTATGTGACTTCACCTGTCCACACTTCCTGTCATTGACGGACTTGGAAAAAAACGCACCAGTAAAACGTCACTCAGTCATCAATCTCCCTATATTTACATAAGCTTGCAAACTGTGGGAGCTCAGCTGATTGCAGGGCAATTAGCAGCTGTCTTGCAAACTGTAGGAGCTCAGCTCTTTGCAGGACAGTTAGCAGCTATCTGATTTTTGAATAACCTCGGGACTTGAGGCAGTTAGTTATCTGATCTTTCCATCACCCATGTTTTCATTAGAGGGTCTATGGGACCCACCAGCAATTGGGTCCTGACCCATATTTGAACCTATTTGGGTCCTGATCCCAACATTTGAGAAATGTTGATGCAAGGTGTCGTTTGGCCTTGGTGTGCTTGATTGATGCTTGACTGTAGATCCTCCATGTCATGTCTATTTGTAAATAATCACTGGGAGGGGGGATCTGATCTAGGCATGAGGTGGCAGCGATATTGACCCTTTACCCTTGCTGAGGTCAGAATCTAGATTGGCCCTCCTGTGAATGCTATTTGTCCCAATTGAAATGCTCCCATGGGAGGCATTAACATTAGTTTCTGTCCTGGAGCAAACAGCAACTCAGGGGGGCAAAAAAATTAAGCCCTTGCTCCACAGGTCCTGATTCAGATTGGGGCCTCCATAGCTCTTACTCACAAAAAAGCCCCTGTAGTATGTCCTGGACCAAATGGTGCATTTTATTTCTTTAGAAGATCTCAGTGCCACCTTTCCCCAGCTAGATCTAACTGGGCTAGGAAGAAGATGATGGCTGAATGGCTCACCTCCTCTGGAGGTGCCTGTTATCCGGTCTGCCACTACACAGCACTGCATGGGGAGTAGAGAAATCAAGGGCAAAACTAGGCATGACTGGAGAGATATGTGATTATGATCTCCTGTTGTTTTTTAAAGCTACCTTGGAGGAGGGGATGGTGTCAGGGTCAGCCAGGTCTATATCCATCAGAGAGCCCACCTGGCTCTCAGGGACCAGGGGCAGGGCATTGCAATCAGAATATCTTGGCCACCCCCAGGCCCTCTGGGGCAGGACGTTGTCCCAGGGGCCCAGCAACCTGGTGCCAGCACTATTTGGAGGTGAGAGGATAAGATCAGGACTATGGTGGTTGGGATGCTTAACCCTTACCCCCTACCATTTATATATGCATATCTATAAGGCAGTGATTTTCAGCATTTTTCTTTTTATGACACACTGACCTCTATGGTCTTCTCGATGGTCTTCACCTCTTGTGATGTCACTTCTGGCTTCTGGGAGTCCCTTCCACGAGAGCTGGTGGAGGAAGAGTGACAAACAATTCATCACAGTGGACAATTAGTTGCCCTAAAAACAGAGCCACATAACCTGGAAGAGTTTTTCAATGATTTTTAACCGCTGTGCTCTAAACTCCCCACAGCACACCAACTGAAAATTACTGCTGTAAGGTTTTCTTTATGAAGCAGATACTAAATTTGGGGAGGGGGAATTGTAATGAGGCATGGAAGAAAGAGTTAACCCCTGTCCCCCAGTGCTGTGGTCCTGTTTTGATTGCCTCTTTCCCCACTCAGCCCTGGCTGCTATAAAGGCAAGATATTCTAACTGCAGATCTTCCACATTGTGTCTGGTTGCACCGCAATGAACGTGGTAAAACAAAGTCAGGATTGAGGGCATAAAAGGGGGCAACGACCTGGAGAACATTTTCCCTTGCCCTCTTTAGCAAGCCAGCTGCCAGGGTCAATATTGTGGGCACCAGTTTCTGCAGGGTGCCTAAATTATATGGTACCCTGATTGAAAATATCATTGACTTTTCTTTGTGTATTATGAAGCATGAAAAGATTATGTGCTCCTGCATGCTCCAAATTCAGGCTTCCTCAGTTTGAATCTGCCACCCTCATGAATTCTCACACTCAGTGGCCTTAGGCAAGCTGCTCCCTCTCAGCTGCAATGAGGAGCTATTAAGGCTTACCTTATCAGGTTGTTTTAAGGAACAGCATCAAGAT